>NC_141608.1:40396041-40462308 GCF_047967505.1 Dipteris shenzhenensis | reverse complement strand
AAAGGTATAATACATAAGTCAAAATATTCCAATTAGTTTTATTGTCCTCATGCTGAAACTGACTTTCTCTTCCTTCGTCTCCTATGAGCTTCAAACCTTTAATCCATTAATCTCTCAAATAGTAAGAATGGTCTTGTATTAAGAGGCGATAATATCTAAAGTGATCTACAAATACTAAGAATGGTCTTATATTAAGAGGTGATGATATCTCAAGTGTTATACAAACTGTAAGAATGGTTTTGTATTAAAAGGTGATGATATCTCAAGTGTTCTACAAATAGTAAGAATGGTCTTGTATTAAGAGGTGATGATATCTCAAGTGTTCTACAAATAGTAATAATGGTTTTGTATTAGGAGGTGATTATATCTCAAGTGTTCTATAAAACTATTAGATACCTCTTAGTGGTTGAAGGGAAGGGGTTGGAAGTATGGGCAAAATCTCTAGGAACTACAGGATGGTTGCAAGAATAATTTTGAATGTCATAACTGACACTTGGGTTTTTCAACATATGGGTGAACTATTTTTAAACATTTTCTTTCATGGTTGATAACACTTTTAATAAGAAGAACCATTTTGAATGTCATAAGTGTTGTTGCAATCCCATGCTATGAAGTCTATAGACAGTTTTTTTTCCCCGCATATGGGTGAAGTGATGTTTACATTACTAAGTCCAACATATCAAGCAACGCATTTGTTTCGATTATTGAAGGAGTTTGATAATAAGACCCATTTCAAATGCAAAAGAATTGTTGTATCAGTAATGGAATCCACTTTGGAGTGGAAATTCAGTTTCTTTCAAACCACATACTATTGTTGCATAATGTGAGTATGGCTCCAATTGGAAGTTAAGGTAGACTATAATTCACAATATTGGTATAGTTACATATAGTAACATAAGTTTTATTTTTGAGAATCTTCCCAAATAGTGGTTTCCACAAAGCTATGTTGAGTACCTCGATAAGGAAATTGTGGAAAAGCTCGCTCGCTTTTTTGGGCCTGCTCGCTTTTCCTTGCTCGCTCTATCAACTGCCTCAATATGAGTATCCCTGATAGTACTAAATAGTTGTAAAGAGTACCAAATAATAGTGTGTAACTTGGGCTTTGTTGAAAGAAGGAAGATGCACCTCTGTGAGCTCCAAGAAATGGGTGGGATGTATTGCATACTTTTTTGGGCCAAACCTATGCTTGCATACATCCTTCTTGTTTGGGGAAACCCTTGTGTTGTCTTTCCAGAACTGGACAACACATTGAACAACCTCATAACTTAAGGAATCCTATCTATGCTTTCGACCTCCATCTGCCCATTTGAAGGAAGCTTGTTTTATGTCCACACAATGTCTCTTCCAACTCCGTGCTTGAATTCCAAGGGCTTTAGCTACTTTGCTATCACTATATTTTTTAAATGGTGAAGTGTTAGCAATCATGTGGAGAGCTTCTCTCTTTGTAGCTGACTTGTCACAGCACTTTCTACTCTTTTCACAAGACTCAATGATGTCTTTAGATTATCCACTATTGCCATTGATATGTACTAGCCTTAAAAATTTGTCTAATCGACAACCTCTTGCATATCTGGATGTTTTATAACCTTAGACAAAATGTCAGCCTTCGTTCTCAAGTCCAACTTCTTTGTGGTATGCTTGAAATGTCACACAACTGTTAATGTCAAGTGTCTCATGTTCCTTTCGGAGCAATGCTATGGCAGTGCATTGAGCGAGTTCCCTTCATGGTGTGGCACTTCTAGTGCAGAGTTCTCCACACAACCGTATTTCAATGGTAAATCATAAATTAATGAATGACACAAGAAGACAATACGTCAAAACATGCATGCTCAATCTTACTATACAAGAAAGTCATCTTGAGAGAGAGAGACAAAGAGAGAGAGCTCTAGAGAGAGAGAGAGAGCTCTAGAGAGAGAGAGAGAGAGCTGTAGAATCACTCAAGCATAACTAGTTTTTGTGCCAGAGAGAACATACGGTCCAAAGTACTAGGGCTTCAATGAGAGAGAAGGGGAGAGCCAGTTTGCATAGAGAATGGAGAGAGCGGAGGAGAGAGAGAGAAATGGACCTCTAGAAGAGAGAGAGCAATGGACCTCTAGTGAAGATGAGCTGAGATAATTGCAGGGACAGAGACAAGACTCCACAAGAGAGAAGAGAGACGACTGTCAATGGTTTCAAACATGTGTGAGTGATTCCACGAAAGAGAAGAGAGTAAATTGAGAGTAGATTGCAGATCGCAGATTCCTCAATGTGCAGGGAAATCATCCTCGATTGAGAGTGGATGGCAGATTGCAAATTGTGGACTCCTCAATATGTGGAAATTTAATCCAATTGTCAGTGCCTTTTAGTACACAATTTAGTACTATATCTATGCTAGAACCTTTGCCAAAAAGAGTACTTTTTTAGACACCGTAGCATGTTTTCACCCATAAGTTGTGCTAAGAGATGTTGTGCTGATGTATATGGTACCACATATGCTAACAATATGTGCTAATGGGATATGGTTCCATGTATGCTAATAGATAGATGTGCTAATTACAACACCAAATGCTATAATGGTAGGTGTGCTAATAGCATACTTTCTAACAACACACTTTCACTAACTAACATGCTAACATATATTTTGATAGATATGTAACACACAAGAGAGATAATATCACATCTGTGCTCAAAACATAGGTATGTTGAATTTGACCTGTATTAGCAAACTTTAGACATTCAACCTTACACCATGCTTCTTACCAAATAGATCCTTGTCAATAGTTGTTGCAGATTGCATACCAACAGGAGGTTTTTTGGTATCCCACAAATATCCCAACCATGGTCTTCATAGCATCATCGATTACGTAGGTGCAACCAGAAGCCCTACATGATGAGCCCATGGAGCAAGTTGTGGCAACGCACAGAATATGTTAGCTATGCTTGCATGGCAAGCTTACCAATATCATGGAGTTTTCATGCTCAAGGGCCATCCCACAACCTATGCACCACCCTACAACATTGATTTGGCCCTTTATTGCATGTTGGGGATGAGGTGGGGTAGGTACAACTATGCATGCCCCTTGCTCTTCAAGTCATGTAGTATCTGCAAAGCTAGAGCATGCTATCCTCCCAACTTTGACAAATGCTCTGAGTGCAGGTCATCCACACGCGCCAAGGTCCAATTGTCAATTGTAGCTCAAATATCCTCTTTGTATCTATAGAGTCCAGCTACTGCAAGGATCACAACTCAATCTCTGCTTCCTCCTTCTCTGCTCTAAGTTGCTTCACAGATGCACTTACACTTTCCCAACTCCTCTTCCTAACCATTTCATCTATTAATGAAGTGTTTTCCCTCTCCAATTCATGTGCAATAGTTTTAAGTTCAACGTCCAAGTGATCAATTAGAGAAATAATTTTTTCCTCTACATGTGGGTGGTGAACAAGCATATGACCCCTATTTTTCTTGCCATGCCTTGTAAACTGTCTCCTTGATATGGGGGTTTCTTCACGATGCTCCTTCTCATCTGTTCCAAGGATATCATCCTAAAAGTAATATTCCTCATCATCATAGATTGCAGAACTTCCTTCATTATTTCTCTTCCACTTAATGCTGTGGCTCTCAAAATAGACACTTTTCTTTAATTCCTCGACGTATTGCTCTACAAAACTGCTCATGCAAAATCTACTGAACTCCCCTGCTCTCACCCGGGCTAAACTATTTTTCATACACCCTCATAAAGGCCACTGTGACCTCCATATTAGAAGGGCATTGTTTTTGGTACACCTTATTGTGGAAAAGAAGAAAATCCCTATATGCTTCAAGACAAACACTACTGCACTTAATTCTATACATGGATGGATTCTTGGGAGTTTTAAACATACCCAACCACTCCCTCTCAGATAGATCACTCTCCTTTAAGGTTTTTGGATCCATTCCCATCAAACTAAGTCCATATTCAGCGTGAAAAGCCTCCTTCATAAGGCACAACCAAGAATATAGACTAGATGAACTGTGAGAGTGACTATGCCGAAGATCAACAGAGGGATATGCATTTTTCCTTGGTCAAGGTGCTATATCATGGTTGTCAAACAAACATCCAAATATTTCTTTATCTTCAACTAAAGCAAAATATAGAGCACTCATTACAGGTGCATGTGAGGCTATATGGGTCAGAAGACTATTCTCAGAAACATACTACTTTGATGAATCAAAGCCAACAACAATATCTTGTGATAATCAATTGGCTCAAGCATTGGCCAAGAATCCATTATATCACTCCAAGGCCAAGCACATTGATGTCAAAGAGCACTTGATCAGAGAAATAGTGTTACGTGGTGACTTCTCACTGCAGCATTGTGATAGCAAAGAAAATGTTGCAGACATCTTACCAAATCACTCGATAAAGAGCTTTTTGAGAAGCATCAACAAGCTCTTGGTTTGACCTAGAGGAAGGACATTACCATTAAAGGGGTGTGATGGAATGTAATGCTAAGTCCTTCTTTGATTCCCCAAAATCATCATCTTGAGGGAAGGGCTACTTCATGATGTTGATCTTTAGGGAAGGTGTTGAGAAAAAATACTCAACATCATGTGATCATATGTGCATAGCACTAACCCAATAGAGTGCTATAAAGGAAAGGGTTAGATGCCCTAACTCTAACCCTAACCCTAAAAGAATTTGTATATATTCTACATTTTCAACTAAATCTTGTGTATAGTTAGTCATTTGTGGTGTTCTCTCTAGCTGTGCCCTCTCTCCTCATCTCCACTCTTCCCCTCTCCCCTCTTCATCTTTTGTCAAGTTTTTCTAGTCAATGCATGAATGAGATGTCAAATGAAATCGTGAAAGAAGATGTTAAATTTGAGTTAGAAATGTGGAGCCTAAGATCAACTAGCCCGTCATTTTCTTTGGGGTTGGGGTGTGGCTCTATGAGGGTGTAGCCTGCTTATGCCTAGCTATTGGTTTTCCTTCTTTCAAAGAGGTAGGGCTTTCATTAGCATCACCAATGAACCCTTCCCAAGTAAGTTTGATAGGGACAGATACCACTTTATCCCTCTACACAATATCCACCATATTGAAATGTAGCTCTCCCAAGTTTAACAGGGACAGATACCACTTTATAGACTGCACCAAATATTGAAGGGTGGCTCTCCAAGGTTAGTAGGGATAGGTGCCACTTTGTACCACTACACATAATATCCACCATTATTCAGTCCCCGATTGTGATATCATTAATGTAAAACCAAATTTTGTGACAACCAGTAACAAAACCATCTCTGATGTTGATCTCTCGCCTCTATTGGGAATCTTCAAGATAGATATCCCTTGTCTTCTAGACACAATTTCTTTTATGAGATGAGGAATCTCTTAGCTTCACTTATTATTTAGGTGATAGTCTTAAAAAAGATAGGCATGTGCAAAGTAGAACGAGTGGTATGGGTGTTTGCAGGGCAAAACCAAAAGATTTAGCATGCCATCATCATCAAATAAAGGCATACTATAAGCATATTACACTCTCTTCTCTCTTGTATCTACCACACATAAAATGATACAAACTCTTCATACAATCACAATTGTAGTATCCTTTGCACTCTCATATGTAACCTCCTTATGCACTCAGACATAGTGTCAAAATAAATCTTAGAGAGACGAGAATACCCAACAGATCATGAGATGAAACACAGTAATTTTATTGCAAAAGATGGTGCAACCTGACCAAGTTTGTTGCCTTTATAAGGATCTCATATGGCATGACTCTATGACTTGACTAAGGACCCTAACAACTGCTTATTGACCCTCTACAGCAAGGAAAGCTTGCATCTCTCATGTGTGCCAATTGTAGGATAGAAGCCTTGAAAAAAAAACCTCATACAATGTAGAAAGATCCTGATGTAGTCGCCACGGTTCACCGCCATGCACCCTCTCATGCAATGTCTAGGTGCTTCTCATCATGTCGCCAAGTGTCTCCTAGTTGCTCAAAGCTCCAATCACTACTCACTTCACATATGGTCCAATCCCCACATGTCAACCAGCAAGCCTCAGCCAAAGCCTCAACCAATCCATGCATTAATTTCATGCCTTAGTCACACTGACTCCCCTATAAGGATCACTACTCCAACAATGTAGTGTCAATAGATGCTCATACAGTGTTGCTGAGGAGGCCAATGATTAATTCACTAGTTTCATTGGACCACTTTTGTAGCTTTCTGAGAAAGCCACCTTCTATATTTAGTTTACTCACAACACTCTCTCCAAACTCTCGGCCCAATTAATTGGGCCTGTGAACACTTCAACTACAAATCCTCTTGCAAATGCAAGACCAACTTTAGAATTTGGTGGAGGCCCTTGATAACACTATTTGTACAATGTATAAAACTGTGTGTAGTGTTCCTGCTTGGCAGTTTTGAGTTTAACCTTGTGGCCCCTTTGAGGAAGCTCAAAAAACACTTCAAGCCAATCCTTCATTGCTACCTCCCTTTTGGTAAGATGCCTTCTTGAGTTCTCTCCCTCCATACACAACTTGTACTCATGATTGAAGTCATCTTTTGTTTTGCAAAAGGCATATAGCACTGCCACTTCAACCTTTGGAGCACGCAATGGCTCATTGACTGTGTAGCCCATCCCCAAACTAGATGCAAAAAGGGAGCCTTGAGAAGATTTGAATGAATACTGAAGACCAAGAAACTAATGGAGACAGAACTAAAAATGAGACCCAATACCAAAAACTCACCTTTGGAGAGGGCACATCTTCATTTGCCTTGTTCTTTCCTTTACCAATGATGGGATGAAGGATGCATTGCTTGAACCGAGCACTCCCCACAAAACGTACCTAGCAAAGAGCTCAAATAATGTGCATTCGACCTGTGTGAGTGGGGCAAGCATAGGGCAGGGCAGGCATGAAAGTGTGTTGATGCAAAGTGTGGAGGGAAAGACGTGCATGGAAAAGTGTTGTTGCATTGATGATGCAAGCTATTAACATGATGGTTAATTATGGCAACTTGTAAACAAGTTCTAAATTTCAAACACATTCATATTCAAAACTAATTCCTCTCAAGGCTTCCCAAAACCAGTTAAAAGTGTACCACCTTAACATGCATATACCCTTCATTTATCGATGGGATTATTAAATATAAACTCACACACACACATTTTTGGGGGTAATTCCACAGTCATAATACTACAGTTTCAATATTTTACAAAGAGATTCTCTAAAGAGTAGAATCTCATGCACATCAAAAACACAAGAAAACAATCTCCATGCAAGAGCTATGAAGATCACCCTCCTGACAAGCATCATAAATAGATTGTCTCAAGGAGGCTCTGAAGAACTGATATGGATGAGTAAACTGTCTATGTAGATATGCCATGTTATGTTCAGTCCACAAAGTCCAAAGATCCCAATATCTAATCCAAAAAAGGAGCAAAGAATATTGAGTTAGTGGAGCACGACATCTGCCAAATAGCCAGAAAAGTTTCCCAAAAGTTGAGTTAGGGAAACGAAGCCTCAAGAGTGTCCAAATCTGCTGAAGCAATGACTTTGTGCAACAGTAATGCCAAAACAAATGAGCTATTGTCTCAGTTGGTGTAGTACATCGGAGACAAGAGGCTGTGGCTATTCTGCACTTTGCCAATATTACACCCATAGGTAAGGTACCTGTCATGCACCACCACAAGAAGAGTTTTTGTTTCAAAGGTAACTTAGCATGCCACAGTGCATCCAAAGTCTTCCTCCACCAAGATAGTGGTTTTTTCATGTGCCACAGAGCATTGGCATGATTATGTATCCAAGGCATGGGTTGCAATAGCATGTATGTTTTGATAGATGTGAGCTTAGAAAGAGGTACATGATGGAGATTCAACCCAACAGGCTATAATTTCCATTCAACCAATCTCTGTCCAGTTGAAAGGGGAGGGATTGGCAAGAATGGTTGTAGTAGATCCTTAATTTTGTTCCAAATATTCTTGTAATGCAAACCTAATCCATAGGTCGCCATAGCCTGAGGAAAAGATAAAAACTACCCTTGATCATCTACGACATTAGCTATGTAATGAATGCCCCTTTTACTTAGATTATATGCTCTGACAGGCTCCTACAGTGCAAGTGAAGAGTCAAAAATAGCACTTTAGTAAATACTCTCCCTGCATAATGAGCTGGCAGTAGGATGTGGAGGATCCCACTTAATATGTGAGAGCACCTATTTCCAATCTTGGGATCAAAGTAGTGACAAATGGGCTACCTAGAATCTTTCCCACATATTTGCCTGGTATGACACATTAGTAATCAAAGTATGACACATATGTGATAGCATAAGTGTCCATGGCTGAATCTACTGAAAGAAAGTATCATTGAAAACTTTCTAGACAATGTATGAAGGCTTAGGTTTAGCACATTCAGCCCTCCATTTCTCCTTGGAGAACATACTTTATCCATTCTCAACAACCTCAGTGCCTTGACTAAAGACTTAGTTTTCCAAAGTAGCTCCATACTTCAGACATATATGTTGAAATGTTTTGAGCAGTCCAGTGTATTAGAGGCAAATAAAATTGAACATAGACCATGAAAATGGATTGCACTATCTGGAGCCTAACATGTAGAGGCCATGTAGAAATCTTCTAGTAATGTAGCTTAGCATGAAGCTTTTGAAATATCCATTTTAGCTACTACTTCCGAGTAATTAGCCAGCCAATAGGATAACCCAAATCTTTGATTATTGCTTGTGGCTCCATGATTTGCCCTAGCCAAAGAATAGCATGCCAATCACATTGTTTCAAAGGTAGGAGCTTGGATTTTTCAAAATTAACATGAAGACTTGCTACCAAGGCAAATAGAGAAAGAGAATCCATCAAATTTTGAAGCTCCTTTGGATTGTTCTGAGGCATAAAAGAGGAATCATCTTCATAAGCTTGAGCCACAAATGAGGATGCTCCAGGAAGTTTAAATGTCCCTCTCTAGTGAGATGATCAAGATACAAGAGAAGGGGATGAGTGGCAATGGCATAGAGCAATGCACTGATTGGACATCCTTGTCTAACTAATCTTCCCAATGTCCATGAGTCAAACAAAGGATTACCAAGCATGCACTGAGTAGATGAATACTTATATAGCTAGTAAAGTGCATTCACTATCTTGGGTCCAAAGCCCATCGTTATCATGGTTTGTGAAATAAAATCCCATTGAACACTATCAAAGCCTTAGCTATGTCCACTTGTAGAATGAGGACATCCTGTTCAATGTATTTTTCATACTCAATAGCAATCATCGCATTTGCAATGTTATCGAAATTTCCTCCGAGGCACAAAACCATATTGATGTGGATGCAAGCCATCATGAAGTATGTTATGTATCCTATAGACTAGCATTTTGGCAACCAACTTGTATATCACATGCATGAGAGTTATAGGTTTCCAATCAGATAGATGCTCACATAGACTCTTCTTGGGAATAAGATTGAGCAGCCCATGTTTCCATGAATTTGGCATCAAATTGTTGGCCTAGACTGCATTAATCAGCCCAAGTATGACATGCTTGAGATCATCCCCAAAGGCTATGTAAAATTCAACTGTAAGACCATCCTAGCCAGGGGATTTTCCTTTTCCAAGATGGAACAATGCATAATCTAATTCCTCTTTTGAAAAAGGTTGCTCCAAAGAAAGAGCATCATCCATAGGTAAAATAGCATTGACATGTGTCAACAGTGCTTCCCTGGCATGAATAACTTCCTATAAGGGGACAGCAGGGGATGCAAACATTTTTTGAAATTGATCATGACACTCATGCTGAAGCTCTGAAAAGGATTGAGTCCATGAGCCATCAAGTTTTCTCACTCTCAAATAGGAATTCTTTTGAGGATGTGCATGTAAGCCCTGAAAGGAGGATTTAGAAGAGTAGCCTTTGTCCATTAGTGGCTTCATTCGAGCTCTCACTTGCCATTTATTGAGTTTCCTTTTGTCATTAGCTTGCAATAAAAACTAAGAATGTAAAAGGGATTCCTTTTGAGTGTTATACAATGGCTGAACATGTGATAATTCAGTCAAGGATTGAATTTCTTATTTTGCATGTGTCACCTTGTGTCTCCAATCAACCATGTAAGACCTACCATATTCTTGTATTGCATGCTGAACTCAAGACATAGAATTATCCCAGGCAAAAGACATATCATAGTGAGCATGTTCTTGTAGTGGGGCAATTGCATCCTTTATCATTTCTTTGAATATGGCATGCTCCAGATAAGCTTGATTGATATGTTTCAAGCAAATAGTCTGTGGAGGCATACCCCATCTCGGAGCATTCCAAAATTCATAGTCAACCATAGAGGAGCATGATCTAAAAGACAAAGAGAATGATCCAATGTGATATGGAGTGTAAAGTACGTGAATTGCTAAGCATCAATCAAATACCATTTGTCTAACTTGGCCTAGTAATTATGGAAAGCATTGTGATGATAGGTAAATCCTGGCTAATTATGTTGCAATATCCAACTAGATGTCCTCTGCCTTTGTGTATACTATAAAGTCATCCCATTTGCTTTTTTCCACTTGAAGCATGTGAGATGTAGCTGTAGTATTATCCTGTGGCAAAGGAGAGTTATTGAAATCTCCCCCCAGGAAGGCAAAAGATCTCCATGGATATGAGGCAATAGAATTCCACATGGTTGCCCTTGTGGCAGAGTTCTAAGAGGCATATATAGCAGTAAATTCATACACTTCCCCATGAATGTAAACTTGTACAACCATCCATCTACCCTGTGGATCATTGAAGGCAATGAGTGGCTGCAAATCATGTTTTACCAGCATGCATAAGCCCAAAAAATCAGTAGCTCCAGAATAGTATATGTCATAGCCTCCAAAAAAAAAGCAACCTCTCCTGCCAAGGAGTGTTGATCATGCTCTTGCAAACACACAATGTCAGGATGGTTTTTCAACAAATAACTCCAAAATAGCCTCACTTTGAGCTGTTGCAGAGGCCATGTATATTATATGTAACACACTTAATTGTAGTAAGCATGTAAAAGTGTAAGAGTAAAAGCATATACAAATGTACAAGTGCGAAGAGGAAGAGGCTATGCCTTCGCTATCATAGGTTGCATTCCATTATCCGGCATGGATAGAGCAGCCTGATCTGCATCACCTGTATCACATATGGGAATGCCCTTTTTCAACACCCCAACACAGTTGCCAAGAATAGGAGGAGTGGATGATGTAGCAGCCTGACCAGGTGAAGGAGAAGAGGCATCCTAATGCCGAGATTGGAGAGGCCTCTGCCTCAAAGCTACAACTTTTTTGGGTTGCTAAAAACTATCCTGATCCATCTCTTTCATCTTCTCTTTGCCTTTATTTTTCTATTTGTCTCTTAAGGGCTACATTTGATCCACAACTTTCTTGGCTTAATTTTTCTCCCCCCCCCTTGGGAGGCACACTATCATTCCTATACATAGTTGGCACCAATTGGGGTGGCACTGCATTTGGTGGAGGCCTATGTAAAACAGAAGGACACTTAGAGGCCAAGTGTCCAAATTTATGACATGCAAAGCATGCTCCTACAAAGACTCCCCACTTGAGCTCAAAGTATTTCTAACCCAATTGCACCCCCTCAACCTCCACTACTATGGCAAGAATGATTAGTTTATCAGTGTCCCAGAGAACATAGAACCTATTTTGATTTCCTACCAGGCATGGTGGACAAATAACTTGTCTGAGTGAAGCGGCCAAACTTGGCAATTCTTCCCACATATAATCAGGGAAGTTAACAACTTCCACCCATATTGGGAAATGATGCCTAATAAGACTCTAGTAGTCTTTATTAGGAGACCATGGCATGGCATGAACCATCTACCTTCCATAGAACAAGGGGGAAAATTCCAAAAGTCTCTACTTTGCACTACATCTGTGAGGCGTACTTCATAAAATCCCCCGGAGGCAAAGTACACGCCTTCAACAAAACAACCTCCAAGAATGGATTTGATCCATTGTGCAACATCACTAGCAGCAACGGGAATGCGTCCTGGGAAGAAAATGATCACCGCCATCTGTGAGAATTTCCTCAGTGGGCTGATAGCTTAACCTTGTACGTATGCTCTGGAATCCCAATCTTGCCTAGTTTGCTGAAAATCTTATCTGAGAGTTTCAAAGACATACTATGCTTCTGAAATGAGGTCTTCATCCTACACACTAGAATCAAAGCAATGCCTCTTTACTTCAAAGGGTCACTCTTTCCTTGCAAAGGTGGTAAAACTTGAGGGTAGTTCCATTGTGAAAAGGATATAGCAAAAGACAGGAAAACGAAAGAAGGCCGAGATGAAGTAAATAGGGTGAGATTAATAGGAGAGCTTGGCCCCTGGTCGATGACCGCACGCTGAAGAAGGGGATTGCGACCTACAGCAACAAGGGTGAAGCACCAGGCTGAAGGCGCAGACCTTGCATAGGCTACAAGCGCAGACCTTGCACGAGCAACAGAACCAGAAGCATAGGCTGATGGCGCAGCGCACACACACACACACACACGCACACACGCACGCACACACTTCCTACCCCTTCTTTCTTTTAAACACCTCTTATCTATTGCCCCCCACCCTCTTCTTCCCCTTCCCCCCATTTCTTTCCTTTTTCTTCCTTTTACTTTTAATTCTTTTAATTATTTACACACTCTCTCCTTTAATGTTTTCTCTTTTTCTTCCCTTTATTCAAATATTTAAATTAAATTCCAAAGGTCTTTTCCCCTTATTTTATCTCTTTTTTCTTTCAAACCCATATCCCCCCCCCCTTTCCCCCTTTTTGAATTTTCCTAACTTCCAAGCTCTTCGTTTCTTTATATCTCTTAAAATTCAAAGCTTACACTAATTTCCGCATATTTTTATCTATAAACTCAGAGTTTACACTAATTTAAAATAATATCCTAAACTCTTCCTAATTTAATGCTCTTGGTTTTTTCCTAAAGAACTTTTCCTAACCTTACCCTTATTAAAACTCAACTACCCTATGCACCCCCTAAACTACATGGTTTTCCAAAAAAAAAAACACCCCCCATTGATCTTTAACTCCTGGCCTTCCCACTTTTTGCATCATGCCTCCCTAAATCCCTTGTACTTTTCCCACCTTCCCAAAACTCATGAGTATCCCTCTACCCGACTACTCCCCTCATGGATCTATTTAAACCCTACCTCCCCTTACGTACCCCCTCACAATCCTCTCGAGCTTCCTCTTCCCCTACCTACCTATTGTCAGTACATTGTGCGATGCCTTCTCCCAATGACCCTGTGTACTCTATTACTCTCTACCCTATGGCACATACCAAACTTCTCCCTAGTACATTGTACCTCTACTCAGCGCGCCGCCATCGAATCGCTCCCTCCTTCCTCAAAATGGACACACAGGTCCCCTTTCTTCTGCTCCGTTATCAATTTCTCTTTTTTAACTTTAACACCCCCCTCTTCCTTTTCATGCCTCTCGCTCATTACTTTTAATTTATTTTCTTTAATCTTTCTTAATTTTGTGAGTTTATCACCTTTCTATTTTTAGCTCCTTTTATTCTCTCCCCCCCCCTTCCCCTACTCCATTCATTAAATTCACCTTGTCTCTCTTTTTTCATTGAAATAAAATCCCCCCTCTCTCTTTATAAGAAGTTCCTTTATAAATTGCTTCTCCCCCCCCCTCTTATTTTCCCCCCTCCCACTACTTCAGTCATAAAATCCACTCTTCATCTCTCTAAGCCCCTCTCTATTTATATAATTTCTCTCTATATTTCCCCTCTCCCCTCTTAATTTTTATATACATATACCTTTTTCTTCCCTTCTCTATACACATATCTTTTCTCTATACTTTTTTCTTTTCTTCCCCCTTCTCTATTTCCTCATTGTCTTTCCCCCTTCTCTGCTCTTTGAAGATAATTTCTTCTACATTCCTTCCCTCTTTTTTCCCCCTTCTCTCTTTATTAAATTACCTAAAATTTTCCATGTATTTTTTTGAATATAATTTCCCTTTACATTATCCCTTTATGTTATAATTTTTCCCGTTATAATTTCCCTTTACATTATCCCTTTATAATTGCCCTTTAATAACCTCGCTTTCTTTCAGTTCCACTGTTTATGTGCTTCTATCCTTAAGGTTCTCTTTCTTTTTCTCGTTTGTTTTTCCTCCCTCTTCCCTCTATTATTCTCCCTTTCCCTGTTTTCCCTCCCTCTCATCTATTTTAATCTCCCTTTATGGTTCCCCCTAGATCATCCTTATATATATCCGAGGCAATCGATAGAGTGAGTGAGGAAAAGTGAGCGGGCCCAAAAAAGCGAGCGAGCTTTTCTACAATTTCCTTGTAGAGGTACTCAACGTAGCTTTATGGAAACCACTACTTGGGAAGATTCTAAAAAATAAAACTTATCTGACTATGTGTAACTATACCAACATTGTGAATTATAGTCTACCTTAACTTCCAATTGGAGCCATACTCACATTATGCAACAATAGTATGTGGGTTTGAAAGAAACCAAATTTCCACTCCAAAGCATAGGATTCCATTACTGATACAACAATTCTTTCACATTTGAAATGGGTCTTATTATCACAACTACTTCAATAATCAAAACAAATGCATTGCTTGATATGTTGAACTTAGTAACATAAACATCACTTCACCCATATGTGGGAAGAACAAACTATTTGTAGACTTCATAGCATGGGATTGCATGAATACTTATGACATTCATAATGGTTCTTCTTATTAAAAGTGTTATCAACCATGAAAGAAGTGAACACTCAAGATATCATCACCCCTTCCCTTCAACCACTAAGAGGTACCTAATAGTTTTGTAGAACACTTGAGATATCATCACCTCTTAATATAAAACCATTCTTCCTATTTGTAGAACACTTGAGATATTATCACCTCTTAATACAAGACCATTCTTACTATTTGTAGAACACTTGAGATATCATCACCTCTTAATACAAGACCATTCTTACTATTTGAGAGACTAATGGATTGAAGGTTTGAGGCTCATAGGAGACGTAGGAAGAGAAATTCAGTTTCAAAATGAGGACAATAAAACTAATTGGAAGATTTTGACTTATGTATTATACCTTTTTGAAGACTATGTATTTAAGTTAGTTTCAACATCAGTTTCAACATTAGGATGATAAAACTATGTATATGTGTTGCATATATGTATGTATTGATGTATATATTGATGCATACAATTTTGATAGATGGAGAAAATAGACATGAAAACCATATAAATTGAATCTTGCCGTTCGATTTGATTTATGACATGACCCCATTTGGATATGCAATTCTAAAGATACGAGGTCCTACTTTTAGGGCCTGAATGCCTAAAATAGGGCAGCGCATTAACGCACTGCCTATTTCATGCATTTAGGCCTCAAAAGTAGGACCCCATTTGTTCATATCTTGTCTCAATTCAACTTGGCATCCGAATCCTATGGTTCTTGAGAAGATAGAGGTGTGGGATGGGTCATAAAGAGATAAGCTACCGAATTCTTATGATAGAGCTTGGAAGCCATCATAAGAAAAATGGCTTGCCTCAACAAATGGGGTCCTACTTTTGAGGCCTAAATGCATGAAATAGGCAGTGCGTTAACGCATTCCCTATTTCATGCATTCAGGTCCTAAAAGTAGGACCCCGTATCTTTAGACTTGCATATCCAAATGGGGTCATGTCATATATCAAATCGAACAGCAAGATCCAATTTATATGGTTTTCATGTCAATTTTCTCCATCTACTAAAACTATATTCATCATCAAATAATGTTGTTTATCAATTTTTGGCATACCCGCCCCAAAATCAAGACCCCCATTGCAAAGAAAGGTAAGGAACACAAGTGCTTGTTCTTATGCTCACGAGACAACAAAATGCATGAAATAGGCAACCAATGGGGTCCTACTTTTGCTATATGTATGTATGTACATACATACGTACACACATACATACATATGTATATATACATATGTATGTATGTATGTATGTATATGTATGTATATATATATTCATGCATACAATTTTGGTAGATGGAGAAAATAGGCATGAAAACCATCTAAGTTGGCTCTTGTCGTTCGATTTGATGTATGACATGACCCCATTTTGATTTATAAGTCCAAAGATATGGGGTCCTAATTTTAGGGCCTGAATGCCTAAAATAGGTAGCGCGTTTGCTTTGCTTATGATCACATCAATTGTTCCAATGATATTGAGAGGAATAAGATACTGGATGAGGGGCTCCTTTGCTCAAAACCTATTTAATCTTGCTCGCTTATTTGGGGCCGCTCGCTTTTCTCTGCTCGCTTTTCGGTAATCCTCTATATATCCCCATTTCCCCCAAATAAACTTTTTCCCACCTTCCATACTCTTGTTCTTTATAATTAATATTTTCTTGTACATTTCCATACCTAACCTTTTACGTACTCACTCAACCTAACCTTTTACCTAAACACTCTACCTAATCCACATTCAAATAACCCATCTTTTACACTTAATATTTTACATTGTGCTGGTTAAGGTTATGGGTAAGCTTCTTATTTATTATGACCCTAAAGATAACAAGGGAGGAGTGTTTATGACACTTATCTTCCCCCCAACTTAACTTAAGCTAGTTCTTATCATGTTTTCTTTTTGGATGGTGGCAGGTATGCAGCTTCTCCTCTTCAATAAAAGAGATGCTTGCCAAGACTTCACTAGCTTTAATTTTTTTGCAAAATATTTTTTGCTAAAGCATTATTGGCACTCCTTATCAAATAAAATCTTACATACTTTCTTATACAATTTCATAGGTGTTTTACCTACTCACTCAAGCACTCCATTTACTCTATAATGCTCTCCTTCTATCCTTTTCCCTGACTCCTTTGTCTTTTAACTAGATAAAGGGGTTGTTGTCTTGTCTGTCTGTCTGTCTCTCTCTCTCTCTCTCTCTCTCTCTCACACACACACACACACACACACAGTGATTCCCTAGGAAAAAAGCTACTTCATTTTAAATGACATATTTAGATATCTAGGTGGTGATTCGTTAGTGTGGTCAGTCACATTCACCTATGGCAAATGTGATCTCAAAACCCATTGTTGCTGGAAATACCTTGATCACATATATGATCTTGTTATTGAAAAAATAGACACTCCGATTGATGATCCAAAAGATGATTCTATCCACTCATGCTCTTCTCATGTCCAATTAGAAATTCCATATAAAATATATGGAAGGGAAAATCCCTTTCTACTACAACACATCCATTGTAGTTCGAAACAATGGATTGTGGATTGTAATGACAAGGATTGGATCGGGTTGTAAATTCTATCAAAGCAAAAAATAAGAGGGAGAGTGTACCTCTATGTCTATGAGAGAGAGAGAGAGAGAGAGAGAGAGAGAGAGAGGTGGATAGTGGGTTGTATTTGCCAAACTTCCTAGCTCAACAATTTTGAAAAAGAGGGGGAGGTACAATTCCACATTTATTGTAGCTTCCTTATTCAAAATTTGGCAGCATGTGCAAAGGAGGTTGTTGTTAGCATTGTCCGTGGACATTCTATTTTGAGTAGCTTAGTATGCTTCCACACATATGGTCATAAATGAATACTAAATAATTTAACAATACATTTGTGCTATTTGTTTCTTACAATAGAGTGTATTAGTTTAAACCAAGCTTGATAATTGGTGCAAGAACTTGCAAACTTACAATTGCTTCATTTCCTCTTTTTAGTTGTGCTAGCCATTCATGTTGCTCAAGGCTTATGGATATGGCCGAAAGAAGGCAAGCAAATCCTAGCAACACCTCAAACAACCATGCATCACCTAGAGACCCATATTTGTCTCTCTCCCTATGTGCATCCTCATCTCCTCATCCTCATTACCAAGACATTTTTTCTTTAAGAAATAGAAACCCTAAAACCATAAGACCCTACCAAACATTCATGCTGAGGATTTTTATTGAATCTACTTGCCTTAATTGCATGCCCCACTAGTTGATGGGTGTTAACCAAATAGGTTAACATTGTCACTTGATGGATGGTGGGAAGTCCAAGGAGCCAAGATTGTGTCATGGTGGCAAGTTTGTGGAGCCAAGATTGTGTCTTGATGGATCCAAGAGGATGGTAAAAGAATGAGGAGAGAGAGTGGGAGAGAGAGAGAGATTAGGGTTGGCCCTCCCTTCAAAAGGTGACATGTATAAAAGGCAAAGTTATTGACTTTGGTCTTCATTATTGGATGCACAAGTTTGGAATACAAGCTCCCTCTTCTCTTCCAAGAGTGTTTTTGGGTGTTCTTTTGTTTCCTTTGTAGTGCCTTTGTGTTTACCACTCCATCCTTATTCATTCTTCTCTTCTCCTCTCTTCTCCGTCTCTTCTCCCATCTCCCCTTTCCTTCTTTCTCTCATGGAAACACATTGTAACAATTTGGGAGTTGCTCGAGTGACACTTGCAGATGGCTCATGCTTTGCATTGCTCTCACAAGGAGTAGCTTGGAGTGGAGGCTCCGTCAATATGCCCATGACACATGAGTCATCGTTGTGCCATCACATTGGTACCTTCTGCCCTCCCACTCAGCCCCTTCTCTTCCAGTTGATGTTTTCTATATTTTCTTTTGGAAAATGCTACATACCTACTTGTGAGAAGGGTGGCCTTGAGCCTATAGGCATCTTTTGCTCAAGAAAATGGTGTGGCTGAACCCAAGAACTACAAGGTCTCTTTGATGGCTAGATGAAGGTGAAAAGATGACTAGGATGGTTGAAGGGAAATCCTAGCAAAAAGGAAATTCAGAGTAGTGTGTTCAAAAAGATAGTGTAGAGGAGGCAGGGATGCATACCTCATGACCATGGAGAAGCAAGCTAGATGATGGCAAGCAACAAGCACTAGTGTCATGAAGAATGTTAGATGGTGGTAGGTAGTAGAAGCTGTCTATTAGCCCACAATAAGGAATAGATACACTGTAGGAAGAGAGTGAGATCTCTTGATCAAAGGTCCACTTTGTTGTTGTGGGGTTGTTGTTTGATGCTCTACTATCCATAGTAAACCTACACTACTGCACAAGCAAGGATCAAAATCCCAACTCTAAATAGTAGTCCTATCCAACATTGCACAAGACTCTCAATACAAGGTCTGGGCTACACTCCTCTTCAGCATTGCACACCGCAGAGCCATTGGGACATTTTGCAAACTACAAGGTTAAGGCATAAGACACCATACACTCAAGCAAGGTCCTAAATCTCAAGGCATACTTTTAGTATAGGTAGACCTCATGGCTATGCAAGGCCATCGAGAGCTTGTAGTCATTTTTCATAGATTCAGGATGAAACTCTCTCTCTCTCTCTCTCTCTCTCTCTCTCTCTCTCTCTCTCTCTCTCTCTCTCTCTCTCTCTCTCTCTCTCTCTCTCTCTCTCTCTCTCTCTCTCTCTCTCTCTCTCTCTCTCTCTCTCTCTCTCTGTGTGTGTCTCTCTCTCTCTTTTTGTGACACAACCTTTGAAAAGATAGAACATGCTAAAAAGAGAGAACCTATCTTTTTAGCTACACAATGAGGGGGAGCACTACAAATAGGACACCATGCATGCACTTATTCAACACCATGCATTCTCTTAGTGGGATGTGAGAACCAAATAGAAGTAGGGACTTTTACCTAATTTTTGTTCTTCTCTTGTTATTCTTCTTCTTCTTCTTTTTCTTCCTGCTTGCTTGAATTTCTCCCTTCCAACTAACTTGCTTGTTTTTTTTCTCACCACCTTAATGGTTGTATATAGAATTATTACACTAGTACCTTGCATGATCAATCAACACCATGCTCAAAGTCATGAATAATCAAAAGACAAAGATAGGCTGGAATCTATGAATAATCAAAAGTGAGAAAAGCATTCAAAGATTTCATCTCCACTTCAAATCACTTCTTCTTTCTAGCTTTATAGTTGCTCAAATCATTTCTTCTTACCACCTTTGTTGCTCATCAAAATCCTTGGCATCATAAATCAGCCCATGCCCAAAGATACTCATAATCAAAAGAAGAAACATATAGAGAGAAACTTATGGAGAGAGAGCTCATATTTGGCTAAAAGAACACTGCGACTGAACACAAAGTGATTGGAAGCAAGATCATCCATACACTAGAGTTTTTCAAATCTCTACATCATGTGATGAGTTATTGCAGTCAATATTCACCTTAGTCCTCAAATTTATTCTCCCCTCATAACTCTTATAGAAAATGAGAAATGAAAAACAATCATGTCCTTAGATACAGATCGAGATGCTAAACTTTGATTGTGGACCTTGCCTTGAAATTGTCATGGGACTTGGAAATGGAGATCAACAAAAGTTCCAATCATCCTTCCTTTCTATAGGTGATAGCTCTTCTCCTTGAAATTATCACTTATCCATGTTCTTCTTTTTTGGGTCCATTGGGAGAATAGATATATAAATTAGTATTTACATTTGATATATTATTTAGTAACTTACATTATAGCTTGTTTGGTAGGTTAACCAAAATCGTATGTTGCATTGATGCACGTGTCCTCATTCCTTTAATTTTCAAAGGCATGATTCTAAATATTATTATGCCAACACATCACTTATTATGAAACCTAATTACACCTTTGAAAAGCTTACTTTGAAAGAGGATATTCTATTAGCTATATATGAAAGCTATGAAGTAACAATTTTGAGTTTTCTTTTTAATGAATTTCATTGTTGTGAAACCTTAAGGATGTCATATTTATGAAAAGCATAAAACATATCTTATTATTGACCTAAGGCTTTAGTTACAACATGATAGAAATAAAAGACATGTGAGAATGATAACAAATCCTTGCTTTCAGTGGACTAAAATACATGTATTGACCTTTACAAAATGAAAATTTTTATATTTCAAAAGTGACCTTAACAAAATATTCACCTCTACCTATGTTGCACCTTGACTATAAGAAAGGTTTGAACAATAGAACATATTTCTTCAAGAAAAGAATACCAATTGACTGACCTCCTGAGTTGCTCCATTTTAGCCAACTTTGGTCAATATGGAAATTGTTGTAAACTAATAATTTGATGTTCTAAACATTGTTGTCCTAAAAAATCCACTTGTGGGCAAGGGACTCAAATGGCTCTAGTTGTTGAAACTCACTGAAATTCTTCCACCTTCTTTGCAATTGAGTTCTTCTCTTTGCTTTCTTTTTCTTCATCATTTTGAATCTGGACCATTTTTATAGTCTTTGGAATAAATTGGTTATTTGATATGCCATCCTCACCCTCAATGGTGGACAATAGAAAATTTTGAATAACTACGTCTTCTTCACACACATGCTTATCAACTTGAACATCATCATTATAAACATCATGAGCTCAAATCTTAACTTCATCATTGACATCAAACCTTTGATTCATTTTTGGCTTTGATTGTTGATCTGTTTGTTCATCCAAGATAGGAAAAATTATAACATATGCATCATTGACATACTCCTTAAGAGCTTAACCATCTTCACACATGAATGATGCAATCTTTAGCACTCAAACCTCTTCAAGCCTCAAGGTTGTGTCATTGCTCGTGTCCAAACCAATTGTAGGTCCATTGTAGAGCACTAGTTGAAAACATAGGGTCTTGTTGTTCTCATTCCAACACTCCATTGCTCAAATTTGGGATGGTCTTCAAAAAATAGCCACTCTTATCTTCTTGTTGTACATGAATCATTTTTCAAAACATTGGCCCCTTGAACCAATAGAGATCTATCACCAAACATGGCTATCTTTTGCTTCCATCACCAAATCAAAAGACTCAAAATAGATCTAGAAATAGTGTTCATTGAAGAAACATTCAAAAAGTTGTGATTCGATGCTTTTAATCCTTATATGCACTGCTGTCATTGATTCTACATATTTTGGATAGTTGCCAAACATAATGCTCTTGACTCCCTTCTTTGTTGCATACTTCATCACTGAGAAGCAAGGAAAAATACCTCCAAGAAATCACTCCATCTCCTTCTTGGAACAAACACGAGAAGCTCTCTATCATAGATTCCTTGGTCACCTTTGTTTTGTTTCTCTCAGCAGCAAGGACCCCTATCCTTAGTCGTGGCATTGCTTGGAAGATCAAGAATGATCTTGCAACATGAATGCAGACATGAACCCAAAGGCCCACTTGCTTAATATGCTTGAGAACTCTGCGTTGTTGATCGTTCGCTCCCAATTGTAAAAAGGATAAAACAAGGAAACTACAACAAGCATCACAAAACTTGGATATCCCAAATAAGTACAATGTGGCCTCAAATGCTTCAAAACACAAATAGGCCAAAGGACACGCTATCGGGTTTGATGTTGTGTATTATGAAATGCAATGAACATTGGCATGCTTATGAGCCATATAGCAAGCAAGTGCATGACAAAAAAAACAATTCAAAATTGTAAAAAGTGTTGGATTTATTAAAAGATCTTTCCACATGCAAAAATTGCAGATTTTTAACTTCTTCCATTTTAGGGTGAATCTAGATACCAATACCAACAAGTATCAATGTTTCAAGACCACCATGCAGTAGTCCCACTAGTTTGGATTCCAAATTTTCAATCCATTTTGGTTTTTAACAAATCAAAAAAAAGTTATGGATTTACAATCAAATCCAAAAATGAATCAAAGGTTTGATGTCGATGATGAAGGTAAGATTTCAGCTCATGATGTTACCAATGAGGATGTTTAAGCTGATAAGCATGTGTGTGTTGAGATATCGAGCTCCCACTCGTGATATGCTAGGGTGACCGTTGTGCATTTATGTCACCGACTTGTTAGCTACAGATGCGGTTGGTACACCGCCCATGAATAATAGCTGGATGACAGCTATCCTTATTTGTACAAGAGTTCTTTTGGCTTTCACAACTAAGAAGAGGAAAACTGTTTTCAGCCTCGACCTTTGTGTGTATTCCCCCATTGTGTATGTGAGAAAGTCGCAAGTGAGCTTCCTTCCTTCTCTCCCACTATCTTCACATGGTATCAGAGCCTGGTTCGTGGTAAGGAACTCAAGAAAGCCAACCAAGTTCATGGTGTCCTGGTAAGAGGACTAGTATTGCTTTCCTTTTTCAAGTTTGGGAGCAAATCTCTGTAGGTAGCACAGCCGAAAGTGCAAGATTGCACTATCTTAGATTGAGACGCCCTTCACAGTGTGGCAAGAGGGCATTTTGGGGCTCATTTTGAAGGCAGAAGTTCTTCGCAGGCACTCAGAAAAAGGCCCTATTTTTGCTGTGCGACCACTTCTTTGCAGGTCGGTGAAAAGTTGCCACAAAAATGGCATCGTATGCCTATGCGTAGAGATATTGGGAGTTGCAAAATCATCATTGTTGCCTGTTGATGCAAAATCGTCACTAGGAAGTGACTGTGTGGTCAAATACCACTTTCGTTAGTTTTGCAGATCTGCCCGTGTGAGGTAAAAGCTGTGTTTTTTGCAGTGAGAGAATATTTTGCAATGTTCTATAATGGCATCTGACTCTCTTTCATAGATTGTCACTAAAAAGCTTGACAAGAACAACTTCCAAGCATGGAAGATTAGAATGATGAATTTCCTTATGGGAAAAGGCTATTGGGAGTTCATTACACGAAATGAAGAAGAACCAGTTCTTCCTAATGTTCCCAATCAATAGGAAATGTAGGCATTTAAAGGATGGCATGAGAGAGCCAGAAAAGTTATGTACTGGCTTTCTATCAGTATTTCAGATTCTATGATTGTGCATATTCAGGATGCAAGTACGCCAAAGGAGGCATGGGATACTTTGGCAAAAATGTATAGCACAAATATGCAAGCTAGGAAAATGCATCTCAAGCAGGAGTTGCACAATGTGCAAAGAGAAAATATGAGCATCAATGACTACCGCATGAAGGTGAAGAAAATTGCAGATGCACTTGCTTCCATTGGGTTGCCAGTGGAAGATGGATGATTTAGTTTCTGTGACCTTGAATTGTCTAGGAAAGGATTATGCACAGTTCTAGACATCCATTACCATCCGTGAAAAATTTCCTGATTTTGAGGAGTTGTTTGCTCTTCTAATTTCTGAAGAGCAGAGAAATGGTGGTGCATCTTCTTCAGGAGGAACTTCAAAATCAATTGTCTTCTTCTACTTAAATGCTGGAAGAGGTAAAGGCAGAGGTAGAGGAGGTCGATCTGGAGGCCGTGGTAGAAATCAGAATATGTAGCAAACTCAAGAAAACTAGTCCTACGGAGGAGGACGTGGTAACTCTAGAGGCAGGGGGAGCCAAAGAGGCCGTGGTGGATGGTAGAGAGGTCAAAATGTAAACAGCAATGTTGAATGCTACTATTGTGGTAAAATGGGTCATATGGCTAAAGACTGCTACAAAAAGCAAAATGACATCATGAATGGAAAATTGCAGCAAGGGAATTATGCATCTTCTAGTAGACAGGGTGATGACAGAAATGAGCATCTGTTTACGGTGCAACACATGACCAATTCTGTGACAAGTGCAGAAGAAAGCAATGATGTGTGGTATGTTGACTCAGGTGCATCAAACCACATGACAGGTCATGTAGAATGGATGCAAGATGCAAGGAAAATGGAAAGACTAGGATTTGTGGAGACTGGTGATGATACTGCACATCCTATTGTGCAAATTGGTAAAATTCCTTTGTCTATGCAGGACGGGAAAAAGAAATACCTGTTTGATGTATTTCATGTCCCAAATATCACCAAGAACCTAGTTTCTGTTGGTCAAATGGTTGAGCAGGGCTTGCAGGTTAGATTTAATCCTCATGGATGCTTTGTTGAGGATATGAAAAATAACAGTCGCTTAATAGCAAAAGGAAAGAAAAAGGGCAGGATGTTTACGTTAGATGTGGACATGCCTGAATTGAGTGCAGTAATGTTTGCACATGGGACCGGTGTAGTTGCAGATAGTGATATCTGGCATAAACGCATTGGTCATGTTAATGTACAGCACTTAAATCAATGCAAGCCCAAAACATTATTGCAAGATTGCCTAAATTCAAGGTTGCAGAAATGCATAAGGTATGTGAAGCCTATCAATTTGGAAAATAGGCAAGAAAGCCATTTCCTAGACATGTTCAAGAGAGTAAGAAGCCATTGGAATTAATCCACTCTGATGTGTGGGCTACTAAAGCTACATCTATTGGAGGATGTCATTATTTTGTCACTTTTATTGATGACTACAACAGAAAAGTTTGGGCGTATTTTATGAAAAAGAAAAGTGAAGTGTTTGGGCACTTCAAAGCTTTTAAAGCTATGGTTGAAAATGAAACAGGCTTGCAAATAAAATGCCTAAGGTCAGATGGAGGGGGAGAGTACCTCTCAAATGAGTTTGCAAGGTTCCTGTAGGAGCGTGGCATAAAGCAACAATATTCATGCAGTCATACCCCACAACAAAATGGACTTGCAGAAAGGAAAAACAGGCATATTAGAGAGGTATCTCAGGCCATGCTAAATGAAAAAGTCCTACTAGATTATTATTTGGCTGAAGTGATTGCTACAACAATTTACATAATGAACAGGACTCCCACTGCAGCAATACATGGCATGACACCAGAGGAGATGTATACTGGTAGGAAACTCGATATTTCTCATTTGAAAATTTTTGGTTGCATTGCCTATGTTCATGTGCCAGATGATTTGAGGTCCAAGTTGGATCCAAAAGCTGAGAAGTGCATCTTTATTGGTTATTCTCTACAGCAGAAAGAGTATAGATGCTATAACCCTTCTACTCGTAAGTTTATAGTGAGCAGAGATGTTGTTTTGATGAGATGAGCAGCTGGTATAAACCAATAAATGTGATTGATGATGTAGATGCACAAAATGGTAATGCTGCATAGAATTCACAGTAGCAATCGCAAAATATTAGTGGACCTATAGTGTCCTCTAGCAGTGGTTCACATACTTCGCCATGGACAGGCAAATTGAGATCAGGAGAATCTCCTCAAAGCAATGCAGATAGTGGTATGCAGGTATCACGAAAAGGAAAAGAGAAGGTAGATCAGCCCATGTTTGATGTGAATGCAAGTCACTCTTATGTGGATGGTGAATCCAGTGGCTCAGAACAGGGCATTGATGATGAGTTGGGTATTCCTTCTGTTGTTATGCCTAGAGTAAGGAAGACCAGGGATGTTTTGAGAGCACCTAGAAGTGAGCCTATTTTGCACAGGTCTACCAGAGCTAGGTACCCTGTGGATAGGCTGAAATATGATGGATTTATAGCCATTCACTATGCCTATATGGTCAAAGTGATACAAGAACCATAGCCCACTTCTTTTGAGCAAGCCATGGGAAAAGAAAAATGGGAGAAAGTTTTTGTCATGAATTCATTTTGACCTGTTTTGGGCGTATTTTGAGTCTGCGCTAGCGCAGACTCAAAATAGGCCCAAAACAGGCCAAAATGACAAAAATACCATTTTTTCAATTTTTATCGGAATATGGTCATGTTGGTACTCAAAATGACCGGAATTCGACGAGGAATCCAAATATGAGGTCAAAAGTTTCAAATTATACACTTAAAATGTACATATCTCCCATAGTTCCTCCCTTCTACTTTGAATATGGACATATCTTCCATAATTTTTTGCCTCCTACTTCCACTCATATCCGCCCCCCCCTTGTGCATAGTATACACTCTTCCACCCCTCCCACATGCTATGAAAATGAACATATCCTATATTCTCTCTTATAACAAAAACATGTATTCATTTCTAAAAAAAGCTCACAAAAACAAAGGAAATGGTAAAAAAGCTCACATTAAAAAGCTTGCCAAAAGATTTCCCCCCCCTTGCAATAAACAGATACAAGGCAAGATTAGTTGTCAAGGGGTATGCACAGACATATGGCATTGATCATGAAGAAACATTTAGTCCGGTTGCAAGGATGGCAACCATAAGAGCAGTCATTGCTATGGCTGCATCAAAGGGATGGTCTTTACATCAGATGGATGTAAAGAATGCCTTCTTGCATGGTGATTTGCAAGAAGAGGTCTTTATGGAGCAGCCACCAGGTTATGTTCATGCTGTTCATCCTGAGTTTGTCTGCAGGTTGAAGAAAGCCTTGTATGGCTTGAAGCAAGCACCTAGAGCATGGTCTGACAAGATAGGACAGTATCTTGTCACTATTGGCTTTCAGATTTCCAAGGCAGATTTCTCACTTTATGTGAGAAAAACAGAGAAAGGTATTATGCTGCTTGTTATTTATGTTGACGATTTGATCATCACAGGTGATAGTGATGAAGATATCCTTCATGTGAAAATGCTATTGAAGCAGAAGTTTGAGATGAAGGATTTGGGAGAGCTGCATTATTTCTTGGGCATTGAGGTGATTAGATCACCAAGTGGGATACGGCTCTTGCAGAGGCAATATGGATTGGACATGTCCAAATATGGGATGACAGGCTGAAAGCCTATTTCAGTTCCTTTGGAGCAGAATGTGAAGCTAAGCGTAGATGTAGGTGAGCTTCTGGAAGACCCTACTATGTACAGGCGCATAGTAGGAAGTTTGATTTATATGACTATTACCAGGCCAGATTTGAGCTATGATGTTGGATTGGTAAGTCAGTTTATGCAGGCTCCAAGGAAACCGCATTTGGATGCAGCTAGATGCATACTCAGGTATGTGAAGTCCACATTGTAGTATGGACTATTTTATGAGGCTGGGGTTCAGATACATGGATATACTTTGGATGGTCAAAGTAGCCACAAACACCATTTTATATCAAGTGTTATGTACTACCATCAAAAAATAGTATGTGATTCAAATGCGCACATACCCGAAGGGCATGATACTTTGCACGTGCATGAATCCTACACATACTGAGGCATGTGCAAAGTATCATGCACTAGGATATGCTTTCGATGGTCGAAGTAGCCACAAACACCATTTTTTACCCGTGTTATGCACTACCACCTATTTTAGGGTGTGTGCAAAGTATCGTGCACATCGGATATGCTTTGGCTGGCGGAAGTCACCATAAACCTCATTTTTTAACAAGTGTTATGTACACCATCAAAAAACATGATTTGATGTATGTTATTCGTTTGTTTACATACCCGAAGGACACAATACTTTTCATGTACATAAATCTCACCTATGATGATGCATGTGCAAAGTATCATGCCCATTGGATATGCTTTGGATTGTCAAAGTCACCACAAATCCCGCTTTCCACCAAATGTAATGCACAACTGACAAAAACATGCTATGAGGTGTGCTATTCGTATGAAAAAAATTCTGATGAGTATGATACTTTGAATGCACATCCATCCCACCTAGGATGAGGCACAAGCAAAGTACTGTGACCATTGGATATGCAAAGTTTTCATATACCAAGTTTTTCACCAAGTGTTATGTCCAACCACCAAAAAATACGCTCTCAAGTGTGTTAGTACATACCCGATGGGAATGATACGTTGCACACATATGAATACCATATTTTGAGGTGTGTGCAAAGTATCGTGTCCATCGGATATGATTTTGATGGTTCAAGTCTCCTCAAACACCGATTTTCACTGTGTTATGCACTACCATCAAAAAATAGTATGTGACGTGTATTATTCAAACATGCGCATACCTAGTGGGAATGATACTTTTCATGCACATCAATCCAACCTATTTTGGTATGTGTGCAAAGTATCATGTGCATCGGATATACTTTGGCTAGTGGAAGTCACCATAAACCTCGTTTTCCACCAAGTGTTATGCACACCGTCAAAAACACTCTTTGAGGTGTAACATTCATATGCATACATACCCGATGGGCATAATACTTTGCACATATGTCAATAGCACCTACAATGAGGCACGTGCAAATTATCATGTCCATCATATATGCTTTGGATTGTCAAAATCGCCACAAATCTTGTTTTCCACCAAGAGTTATGCACAACTGTTAAAAACACGCTATGAGGTGTGTTATTCATATGCGCCCTATATGTGCACATGCCCGATGAGCATGATTTTTTGCATGAATATCAATCCCACCTATAGTGAGGCACGAGCAAAGTATCATGCCCATCGGATATGCGCAGTTAACATATACCCCATCTTTCACAGTGTTATGTCCAACCACCAAAAAATATGCTCTAAAGTGTGTCAGTTGAACATGTACATACCCGATGGATATGATACTTTGCACACATGTGAATACCCATCTTTTTTTAGGGGTGTGCCTTTATCATGCCCATCAGATATGTTTTGGATGGTTGAAGTCGCCATAAACCCTGTTTTTGACTAAGTGTTATGCACAACCATCAAAAACTAGCTTTTGAGGTGTGTTATTTGAATGCGCTCATACTCGATGGACACAAAACTTGGCATGCACATCAACACCATCTCTGTTAGTTGTGTACAAAGTATTGTGTGCATCAGATATTCTTTGGTTGGTGGAAATCCCCATAAACCCCATTTTCCACCAAGTGTTATGCACACCATCAAAAAATATGCTTTGAGGTATGTTATTCGAACATGTACATACCTGATGGGCATGATACTTTGCATGCACGTGAATCCTATGTACACTAAGGCATGTGAAAATCAGTATTGTGCCCATCAGATAGGCGAAGGTACCACAAATCCCGTTTTCTACCAAGTGTTACGCACAACCGTCAAAAAACACGCTTTGATGTGTGTTATTCATATGCGCACATACCCAATGGGCGTGATACTTTGCATGTGCCTCAGTACCATTTACATTGAGGTGCATGCAAAGTATCGTGCCCATTATATATGCTTTGGATAGTCGAAGTCACCATAAATCCCATTTTTTACCAAGTGTGTATAACCATCAAAAAATACACTTTAAAGTATGTTAGTCAAACATTCTTATACCCGATGAGCACGATACTTTGCACGCACATCAATATCACTACATTGATTAATTAACAAAGTATCATGTTCCTTGGATATGCTTTGGATGGTCAAAGTCGCCACAAATCTTGTTTTTCACCAAGTGTTATGCAAAACCCTCAAACAATACTCTTTGAAGTGTGTTAGGTAAACACGTACATACCCGATGGACATGATACTTTTCACGTACGTGAATTCCATATTTTTTGACATGTGTGCGAAGTATCATGCCCATCAGATATGTTGTGGATGGTCGAAGTCACCACAAACCCTTTTTTTCACAAAGTATTATGCACAACCATAAAAAAATAGTAGTTGAGCTATGTTATTCAAGCGCGCTCATACCTGATGGGCATGATAGTTTGCACCCACGTTAATCCCAACTATGTTGAGGTGCATGCAAAGTATCGTCTTCATCAAATCTGCTTTGGTTTGGTAAAAGTCTCCATAAACCCCATTTTCCACCAAGTGTTATGCACACCATCAAAAAACACGCTTTGAGGTGTGTTATTCAAACATGTACATACCCGATGGGCACGATACTTTGCATGTGCATCAATCCCACTTACACTGAGGCATGTACAAAGTATTGTGCCCATCGGATATGATTTAGACGATCGAAGCCACCACAAATCTCGTTTTTCACTAAGTGTTATGCACAACGGTTGAAAAACACGCTCTGAGGTGTGTTATTGAGGTGTGTGCAAAGTATTGTGCCCATTGAATATGCTTTATATGGTCGATAAACCCTGTTTTTCACCTAGTATTATGCACAACCGTATTAAACCCTATTTTTCACTAAGTATTATGCACAACCATCAAAAAATACGCTTTGAAGTATGTTAGTCGAACGTGCACATACCCGATGGACATGAAACTTTGCACACACATCAATACCACCTATATTGAGGCATGTGCAAAGTATTATGTCCCTTGAATATACTTTGTATGGTCGAAGTCGCAACAAATCTTGTTTTTCACAAAGTGTTATGCACAACTGTCAAAAAATACTCTTTGAAGTGTGTTAGTCGAACCCGATGGCGACTTCTCAGGCATGTGCAAAGTATCATCCGCATCGGATATGCTTTGGCTGGTGGCATCGGATATGCTTTGGTTGGTGGAAGTCGCCATAAATCCCATTTTTCATCGTGTTATGCACACTGTCAAAAAACATGCTTTTAGGTGTGTTATTTGAATGTGTACATACCCGATGGGTATAAACTTTGCATGCACTTTAATCCCACCTACATTGAGACACGTGTAAAGTAATTTGTCCACCATTGGATATGCTTTGGATGATCGAAGTCGCCACAAATCCCATTTTTCACCAAGTGTTATACACAACTGTGAAAAAACATGCTCTGAGGTGTATTATTACTAATTAGTATGTGCATATACCCAATAAGCATGATAATTTGCATGAAAATCAATGTCAGTTACTTTGATACATGTGCAAAGTATGGTGCCCATCGGATATGCTTTGCATGGTCTAAGTCACCATAAATCCCGTTACAAAGTGTTATGCACAACCGTAAAAAAATATGCTTTGAAGTGTGTCAGTCAAATGTATGCATGCTTAATGGGCATGATACTTTTCACATCAATCCTACCTACATTGAGGTGCTCACAAAGTATCATGCCCGTCGAATATGCTTTGGATAGTCGAAGTTGCCACAAATCCCACTTTTCACCAAGTGTTGTGCACAACCGTCAAAAAATACACTTTGAAGTGTGTTTGCCAAAATTTGCATACATATACAATGGGCATGATAGTTTGCACACTTGTGAATCCCACCTATTTTAAAGTGTGTGAGAATTATTATACCCATCTAATATGCTTTGGATAGTCAAAGTTGCCACAAATCCTAATTTTCACCGTGTTATATACAACAGTCAAGAAAAACTATCTGAGACATGTTATTCAAACACGCTCGTACTCCATGGGAATGATACTTTTCACGTGTCAATCCCACCTATTTTGAGGTGCTTGCAAAGTATTGTGTGCATCGGATATGCTTTAGCTTGTGGCAGTCACCATAAATCCTGTTTTGTACCAAGTGTTATGCACAACCGTCAAAAAATACACTCTGAGATGTGTTACTCGAATGTGCATATACTCGATGGACACGATACTTTGCACGTACATAAATCTTACATATGTTGAGGTGCTTCAAAGTATCATGTCCATATGATATGCTTTGGATGGTTGACTTCTCCACCATAAATCCCAATTTTCACCAAGTGTTATGTACAACCGTCAAAAAACTCGCTCTGAGGTGTGTTATTCGAACTCACACATACCCAATGGGCACGATACTTTTCACATGCATCAATCCCAACTACAACCCATGCAAAGTATCATGCCCATTGGATATGCTTTGGATGGTCAAAGTCACCATAAAGGCCTTTTTTCACTAAGTGTTAAGCACAACCCCATCATCAAAAAACATGCTCTGAGGTGTGTTATTCGAATGCGCACATACCTTATGGGAATGATACTTTGCACGCATGTCAATGCCACCTACATTGAGTCAAGTTCATAGTATCGTGCCCATCAGATATGATTTGGATGGTCGAAGTCGCCACAAACCCCGCTTTTCACCAAGTGCTATGCACACCCATGAAAAAACACTTTGAGGTGTGCTATTCGAAAGCGCACATACCCAATGGGAAGAATACTTTGCATACACATAAATCTTAGCTTTGTTGGGTCACGACTACCTGCACAAAGGCAAAGCACGCTTTACATAGCATGGCACCCACAAAGAAGGCACATGTAGATGCATCTATGGTCCATTTTCTTTACTCAAATGGGATTAGTTTCAATGTTGCATGATCTACTTCTTTCAAGGAGATAATATCTAAGATTACAGCATTTGGACCTACATATACTCCTCCCACTTTTGATGCATTGAGGGAAAAGCTTGGAAGCCATTCAATCTATCAAGGAGAAATAGCAAAGAAACGAGGTGACTTTGGTTGCACCTGTTTGAAGTGATGCACAAACTCACTCAATTGAGGGCATTTGGGCATATTGTAAAGAACCTACCCTCTACATATACTCCATAGAGTGTGGAGTATAGCGAAAAACTACAAATTTGTTGATGCAAATGTGGGCAAGATGCAGTGGAATATGTGGGTCCATCCAATGTCGTGCAACTTGTTTCAAATGGTGAAAATACCAACAAGGCAAGGTATCCTCATATTGCTGCATATTGTTTAAATAATTTGCTTAAAGACAGTGAAAATTTGCCTTGGGTAAATAATATTATTGACAATGGAAGGGAGGTGGTTGGGTTTATCACACACCATCATTTTTCTCTTTTTTTGTACTGTAAGTTTGCAAGGAAGGAGCTTTTGAAGTATGCAGATAAGATTTACATATGATTTTTTAATGCTTCAAAGACTACTTGAAATGAGACCTCCACTAAAGTGGGAAGTCTAGAGTGGGATGCATGGCCCACTTCTAAGCAGGCACTTGGGATATCATGCCATGACTTATGTATAGGCTGATGTATTACACCTCGTTGCTTTGTGTAAGCCCATTGTTGAGTTGCTAAAACAGGTTGATGGAGATAAGCATTTTATTGGCAAGGTATATGAGGGGATGGATCGCATCAAAGTTGGAGGAAAATCCCTAAAGGTTGAAAGGGTTGACCATGAGCCAGTGGAACCAATATTATTCTCTAATTCATGTGGCTTGGACCCATAGTTTCAACACACAACAAGTGCACAACAGAGCGATGTAGAGGTGGTTTCATGGTTGGAACCTCACTCTTCAAAAGATGGTGCCAACTCCGGATGCTCGACGGACAGTGAAGGACAAGCTCTCCAATTATTGCAATAAGGAGGGGATATTTGGATGGCTAGATGCACAGCATGACACATAATCTCAACTCGTTTCAATTTTCAGAAATATGTAATTCAAAGCATATTACACATACTATGCATACATCCGGAATTTATAACCTTTGGAATTTCAAATTTCCAGTTGGGTCTGTTACATTGTGGCAGTATTATGGAGCTGATTCCCTGAGCTGCAATCACTTGCCATTTGACATTTTGTACTTATTTTCAAGCTTCAGCTTTTTCCTTGGCTTCAAAATTCAGATTTAGTGTTAAGTAAATATCCAATCATTTGACAGTTGTAGTATGTATGATGCAGTTACAGGTAGGCTGTAGGCTGTAGCATTCTAATTTCTAAATGTGTGTGCTCATTGTGCTAAATGTAATCTCAATACCCCGTTTTCTAAGCCTCCTTGCTGACGTGACGTTTCTCCGTTTCAGCCCTCCCAAAAATCCCAAAATGTTTCCGTTTCTGTTTTCATTTTCCCATTTCACGTTTCAATTTCCCCAACTATGGCAGCCAGTTCGGTAAAACCACTATACCTGAGTGACAATACTTAGAGGGCTTGTTGCAAGTTTATGCGGAAACTTGCAAATTGTGGCATTTAACCCCTAAAAGCTAGCATCCATGCAATGTGGCAATGCTACCATATACTCCAGATTTTGCAGAGATGAGGACAGCTCTAGAATCAGGTGCACCAGAAAATTCAACGATGCATAGAAATCCAGATTCTAACTTTGGAATTCCAACCTGCCAACTGGCTGACACGTGACAGCTGCTGATTGGGACCACTTCTAGCAATGAATTTTTGTACAGAGATAGATATCAGGCTCAAAATCCCGTGCTCTGATTTGAACTTAACAAGATTTGCCTTGTGTCTTTGATACCACTTGAAACAGTAACTCTAGTACAAACATAGAATAGCTGCTGTATCAAAGGAGCGTCCAAAATGCCTCTGGGATTAGGAGGATTTGTAAGCTGTATATCAATTGTATAGCAAGGCTTCAAGTAAGCCACAAGCCTTAGCTTGGCACACCACGTGTATGCACCAGAATCAGAATTACAAGCTTTGCACCCTAAACAAAGGACTAAAGCTGTGAAGAAAACAACATTGTAGTTTCAATAATGAGATAAATGCACAACCCATAGAAGCAAAAAAATACCCCCTTGGAATATAGAAATCAGATCCTATTCCAAGTGGTCCTGAGGTTTGGGTGAAGTAAATATGGCCGCATAAAATTTAAGGCAGTCACGCTCTGATTGAGAACGAGCCAACGGTGAGATTCTTGGTCCAATGTCACTGATTGTCTGGAATTCTGCACTCTGGCCCAGTAAGACCTTGGATTTCCTGGCCTTGAAACGCCTCCATGCAAGCTGGATGGTGACAGCAGCCCATGTTCTCCATCCAGAAGAGTAGTATCGTGCTTTCCTCTTCAACGTTTCATTGACAAACTTAAATCTAAAGTGTTCTGTTACAAACTTCAAATCTTGAGCCTCAAGTCCAAAGGCTTCAGTAGAATCAACAGAGGTCAGTGTGGCAAATGAGGGAGGAAGCCGCTCAACAAATGGCATTCGAAGACACCATGACAGCAGTTCATCTCCACAAAAATTTCCAGGCCCTAGAAAGCACACGCTCCTCTGCCCATTGCTGAGTTCATGACTGCTACGGAGGTGCCCTCGAACAACAAAGAGCATTTGTTGTACAGGATCCCCTTCCCTAACAACCTGAAATGCAAACAGTAAGCACTGCTTATCTTCCCAATAAGGCAAAACAGAAAGGCAGGGAGGACAATAAAATAGTTTTTCTAAGGCACTGACCACATTCAAAGAAATCTACTTGCAAACTTGAAAACAACCACGGCATGAGCATACTGGCAAGTCAAGAACATGTTAGTGTGTATGGATGATACCTCATACCAAGTTTAATGTACCGAGATACTAATATCATCATATGCATTTAAAAACTCGCTGTGATATTCATCACGGAATTCACTGCTTACCTTGTCAATAAGCCAAAACAGAAAGACAGGGAGGACAATAAAAGAGTTTTTCTAAGGCATTGACCACAAATCTAGTTGCAAACTTGAAATCAACCACAGCAAGGATGAGCATATTGGCTTGTCAAGACATGTTAGTGTGTATGGATGATACCTCAAGTTTAATGTACAAAGATAATAATATCATCATATGCATTTAAAAACTCACTGTGATATTCATCACTAACCCTGTTGTCTATAAAAAAAGCAGTCATCTTAACAGAACAATACAAACATATTGAGTGTCCTTCAAAACATTATAGAGAACTGGGAATCTGCACAAAAAATGGAGCAAGCTCTCATTTATGTCTACTGTTCAGTGATTTAAGAAAGGAATAACCCCAACAGGTCCACAATCTGAAGCTTGAACCAATGACAATATTTTAAAGAACCTTGCAATTCCTCAACAAACACATCAACATATGTGAAGGACCTGCCTGCCAGCAAATATGTGCCAGAAGATCACTGCTGGCTTCAGAGCCACGCATGTTTTCTTATACATGGTGGGATGTGGCATCAGTCATAATCATCCAGGTGGAAGTAATACAGTAAGGGAGGCAACAGTGTGGTCCTTTTTCTTACTTCTGTCCAAAGTTCATATTCACATATATGTCAAATTTGTCCCTTTCACTCACTTCCAATGGTCAAACATACGTCAGTCTTCAAAGTCTCTGTCAGGTCTATCCTACCAATTCATTTTACCCCTCGAAGATAATACCACCATGATCCATCTTTGTGCGATAGCATCTGGAACCTAGTAATTCAAATCATCAAAATCGGAAGCTTTCTTCACACTTTGACCACTCCGAGATTCTATACCCTCCTTCTAGTAAAGAAGAAAAAATCTGGGATGTGCATATGCAAGTGCTGCTTGATGAGAAAATGCAGTGAATGCTCCCCCTTTAATTGCAAGAATACCACAAGCTGATTGGGTACACCTGACACTCCCAGGGATTGAGATGTTGAATACAAATCCATCATGATTGCAAGAGGACTTTAAACACGATAAACAACATGCCTCTCACAGTACATTCAAGTAAAACAGTCTGATAAATACCAAACGCACCTTATTTCAATAGTCACTTTATGTGATATACTTCAGGCAAAATGTTCTCTGCATACTATGATTACTTACATTAAGTGTTTAATTAGGATGCAACATAAAATCATTTTTGTATTTCTATACGTAAGACATGGTCTTTTTTTTAAAAGATCACGATCGAGTCCATGTTTGCCTTCTTTGACTTAAGTATGCCTCGAGCTGACAACAAAGGATAATGTGGTACTCATAAATGGCTTGCATGCCTTAGTAGCAATAACTAACCATGATAAAATAAACGCCAATTGTTTGATCTATTTATAATAAATTCAATAAAAAAAGACAAGATAAGAATAAACACTATCCACTATACCTACTGTGAATTGCCTTTATTATCAATATTCTTAATGTAAGCAGAACACCTTTCTTCTTGTACTCTCTTTCCTATTCTTATTTTTCCCTACTCTTGTGGCTCAAACTGTGTATATATCATTTCTAAAAGCTGAATTCTTAATTGATTTTTTCATGGTAAAGGCATTTGATCATTCCAGTCACTATAAATTTCAAGTCAATAATCACTTATTTTCATTATGAATTACTTTCTCTATAGCCTCGGATAATTAAAGACTACTTTAGCCATTAGCATGTATTTTACCATTATGATTACAATTAGAATGTATTTTACCATTAGCAAGTATTGTATCATTATAATTACAATTAATTATTGATAGCTTTTATTTTTAATAAATATTTTATAATTTATTAAATGCTTATAAAATATTTTTAACAAGATAATATTAACCTTATCATGATTCTTTTTACATTACTTTTGGTTTTTATAAATATTGGTATTAAATTGAGTCAAAGTAAAATTCCCATAGCCACCCTTACTTTGAGCGTATCATCCATACATACAAATGGTCCTGCAACATGGCATCGAATGCCACATCATCATTTTGAAGACAACCTTAGGCTCCATGGAGGTGGCTTTCAGCTGTGGACGCATGGTGATTTACAAGGACAGTGTGGGTGTCCTTCTACTCATACCGCCCGCATTGGCAATTAGCCACCTCCCACGAAAGCCGCCTCACATAAACCCCTTATGAAGCAGCATCAACTAGAGTAAATGAGGCGCTCACTAAATTTTGGTCTAGGCTCTACACCAACCTTCAACCATGAAAGGTACCTACTTTTTAACCTAGTGACTAATGGTGGCCTCCTCACTCCAGCAAATGGGGTAAGGTACCTATTACTTCCACTTGGCTAGAGATCGAAGAGATTATTTCCCATATTTCTATGAAGCTTCCCTTTAGCGCACAAGATCTAGGAGTGCTCGCTCAGAATAGTAGCGAGAGCCTGGCGTGTCCAACAAGTATCTACGTGGTAGATGGTAGCCTATTTAACCAAGGGGAGGCAAACCTTCGTCAATATGTTACCAGCTTCATGGGTGAGGGGAGGATACTTATGAGCCCAGGGATACACCAGCTCTCCCACCCTCCAAATAGTGCCCTGAGTCCTCCGGAGGACAATGTCTCAGAGACTGTTGCTAGCATCATGGCCTAGAACACACAGGTAGCACAATGCAACCTTGAGACGAGAGCAGACAACAAATTTGACATTCCACCACCGTCATCAACATATGGAACATTAACTATACCTTGTGCATGATTTGGGAGCACGGTATAGAGAGTTCAAGGAAGACCACTGCGCAGCATGAGTGTTTCTACAAGGCCTCACTTGCAAGCATACTTCATTTCTCATGGATCGAAGAATCTGCCACAGGTTGTTTATCCCACCTCATTGGTTGTTGGCACTTGCTCCTGGGTAACATAAGGGGTGAGCCAGGAACCAGAGAAGCAGGCTGCAAGGCAGCCAAGACTCTCTTTTAGACCTCAAGGATGGCTGACATTTTGTACTGTTTTGATAGCCTTTAATAGAAACACTTTCTTTTGGGAGGGTGAGGAGCAAAAGGTACTAAAGGGGAGTGTGTGAAAAGAAGAAGCATACAGCTCCCAATGGGTTGTGAATGACGCACACCCCCTACCTGGTTTGATCCCATGGTAGATTTCTTTATTACAACGATAGTAATCAATGATCTCCCTAATGAATGAAAAATGGGAGAGGGAGAACTCAATATATAAAATTGTAGGGAAACAAAGAAAGTAACCAATGGAAACCCCTGATAAAAACAGGACAAGAGACACCAAAAACTCGCCAACCTCAGCAAAAGAGGCACCGAATTGTCTCTCAATCTTTGAAACACAGTTCAAATCAGAAATCATTAGTGTTTTTGACCTAAACATGGAGAGAATCTTCAGGATTCAAAGGATATACGTTATGAATAAATAAAGTCAGTTTAGAAGGGCCTATACATGAAAAACGAAATCTGAAAGTCACTTTTAATTGGGCTTCCGGGTGAAAAACAGAACCTGAAATCAAGACATAATATTTCATCACTTAGGACCTGGCCCCAATTAGTTTTATCACGAAGCCACCGGAGGACTTTGTTCAGCCTCCTTGAAGTGAGTGCAAAAGCTGAGAAGCAGGGATTCCTCAAAGGGCAGCAAGTGAGAGTAAGGAAGCAGCAGGGAGAGGGTGCAAATTTGCAAGAGGAGCAATTAGACTGATTGCAATCTTCTGGTAGACCTTGGGTGAAAGCAAAAAGCTTATGAAAGGTGAGAAAGCACAAAAGCAGGTTGAAAAAACTGTAAAAAGGCTAAAAACAATTTCTGATATCTTATTTTCTAGTTATAGCATTTGATCGGTTATTCTAGTTTAGAATAGTTTTTATGAGTTATTTTAATCCTTTAATTAGATTTTTTTAAATCCCATTCTAACACTCAAGGATGAGAATGTCTGCAAGCATCTGAGAAGTGGGACAATGTTCAATCATTATCATCCCTTTCTTCACTTCATGTCTGACATGATGATAATTGTTGTCTCTGTGCCAACATGGACTTACATAGCACAAAATGTGTGTGTAAAGTAGCGGCAAAGCTCCACTTGTACTTGCATAAGACTAGGAATAATCTCTCTTAGAATCCTCAACATGCAAGTTCTACTTGCAACTCCTACATCCATGTTCTACATGCAAGTCCTACATGTGATTCCTAGATGCATGTTCTACATGCAAGTCCTACATGCAATTCTTACATGTGAGTTCAACATGCAACTCCTACATGCAACATGCAACACGCGAGTTTTACATGCAGCTCCTACAAAGGCTCTAAAGATCACATCCGCCTTACACTTAAGCACCACATGATCTTGATCTTCCCTCATTCAGCTAACCATCATTGCCCAACACACCAAGGCTCACCCCGAAGCCAATCTGAAGGTGTCAGAAATAGACCATGGGTACTAGAGACCCCAACAGGTGTTAGGAAATCCTTACAGTCGATGCCTCAGGACACCGAGCTAAACCAAGCACAAACACGCGTCACTGATTTTTATGCATCCGAGCCAGCACCAGATGAGATCGAGGGGGAGGAGCTCGAGGAGACGAGAGCACTATAGATCAGCAGTGAGACCCGTCACCAAGATGTGACTGGACAAGAGACGTGGAGACCACACAGGACACGTGGGGCGACCAGAGCACACACGATTGAGGTTCGACCTATCTCAGCCCTCCTCAAAGGGGAGTGTCAGAGAGGAGACAATACTCTTGACATCGGATACAGAGATCCAGGAGAAAGCGCCCCCCGCCACCGGGGGAGACAGTCCGACAAACACAGATACGTGAGATCTTTGCATCACATTAGAGGGCCATCAGGGAGCCAAGTTATATAGAGCCTTCACATGTACTTGGAGCTCTAGTTCTAAGTGGTACTTGATTGCTCTTTTTTCCTACTATATTTTGTACTAGCTTTTTGCATTCTTAGCACTTAGCACTCAGCAAGGGCCTTAGTGAGCCCTTTGCTTCAGCCCAAAGTGGCTTGTATGGGTTACATATATCTTGTATCTTGTCTCATAGACCCGCGAGGTCTCCTGAAGACAATAATACACCTCTCTCTCTCTCTCTCTCTCTCTCTCTCTCTCTCTCTCTCTCTCTCTCTCAGATTAAGGGACCATCCACAGATTCACATGGATGAGGACCTTACAGCTCTTCAGTGGGAGGAGCATAGACGTCTCATTGCACAGAGGGATGTTGCCCGTCGTGAGGGCAAGTGAGCTGTGATCAGCAGAGAGGGCAGACTTTTGATAGGAGCTATGCGATCTAGCCCGGCTGGAGCCCACAGTTGACGACACGAGGCCTATGGGACACGTAGCCTGCCAGATAGCTTGAGTTTCGCAGTTTGGAACTGTAATGGTTCCCTCACAGCTCAGCCTGGCAACTTACGAGAGGCCTTTTTTGATCAGGACATCGTCTTCTTTACAGAGACCCATGAGAGCCCAGAGAGAGGCTTGCCGCAGGTGACAGGGTATGCCTGGGAGTCTGTCTTTCGACAGCAGACTAGACGATCAGGAGGAGTCAGAGGATCTGGCGGTGTGGCAGTTCTTTATAGAGAGCATCTCAGATCGATACTCACAGTCGTGAGGAGAGACTATCGGGCCAGATATCTTTGGGTACGGATCAGGAGACCCCCCCTGAGAGACTTGTTTATTGCAGTATGCTACTTTCCCCCGAGATAGTCTCGTTATGCCTCAGATGGACCAGGACAGTCACCTTTTGAGGATTTGTCAGCCGATGTATTGGAGTACTCACGCCGCGGAGAGGTCATCCTTTTAGGAGACTTCAACGCGAGGACATCAGACAGATAGGCAGAGATTTTGGACTTTGTTGAGGACCCAGTCTTAGTTCCAGCTGCCCCAGATGAGAGTTTTCCACGCTTATCTTCAGATAGAGGGGTAGAGGTGACAGATCAGGGACATCGCCTATTGGAGCTTCTCTCATCGCATGGCATGGTCATTTATAATGGACTTCGACAGTGGCCGCATTCATCCACAGCCACATGTTTTCCCTTCGCGGGTGGTGGTACGAGCGTCATTGATTACGTCTTGGGTCCCCCGACTTTAATCCCTTTTGTACATAACCTCACAGTCGACCCTCTTATGCCTTCAGCCGATCATGCACGTCTGCACTTTATTCTTACCCAGATTCCTCATGCCCCCCCTTCTAGACATCATGAGCGTCAGCCATACTATGAGGTTCATTTTGACCACCAGTTCAATGATATTTATAGCCAGCACCTGAGTAGTCTTCTCCGTCCGCACTTTCTCGATGCCCTACCCTCCACACAGGATCGGTGGGACCTTGTACATACCTCCATCATCTCGGCAGCCCACAAGTCCTTCCCCGTCACTTGCCACACATCCGGTCCTCCACCAGTCGGTCTTGTGCCTTGTAATGGATGGTATGATGAGGAGTGTAAAGAACTCCGCAGGAAGCTTCGCCTTGAGACACAGGAGAAGTCTCCCCTCCTCATTGAGACCAAGAAGAGTTACAAGCGTTTGGTGCTGTTGAGATATCAAGCTCTATCCCCGACATATCTCCTGGATGACTATCATTTATGTCACCGCCTATGTTAGTTGTACTCGTGGTGTAGTTAGACTACCACGTATGCTTTTGGTTTGGGTTCACATATGAACCACGTATTCTAGGTTTTGACATATAGGGTATTTCCCTCTTCTATTATATTGTTGTTGTGTGCAAAAGTGAAGAAAGGCTTCACCCTCCAACCTTGTGTCCTCTCTCTTTTGTGTGTTGTGAAGAAAGCTGAACTTGAGTCTCCTATCTCTCTCCCTCTTTCTTTACATGGTATCAGAGCCTTGTTCGTGGTAAGGAGCTCAAGAAAGCTAGCCAAGTTTGTGGTGTCCTGGTAAGAGGACCATTGTAGCTTTCCTATTTCGAGTTTGGGAGCAAATCTCTGCAGGTAGCACAGCCAGAAGTGCAGGAGTGCACTGCTTCAGATTGAGAGGCCCTTCGCGGTGCGGCGAGAGCGCAGTATATGCTACGGGATAGGGCGAAGCCCTGCGCGACTTTATTTTTCTGATTTGAGGCCGTTTCGGGGCCCGTTTTGAAGGCGGAAGTTCTTCGCGGGCACTCAGAAAAAGGCCCTGTTTTTGCTGTGCGACCACCGCGCGGCTAGTCGGTGGAAAGGTGCCACAGAAATTGCATCGTATGCCTATGTGCAGAGATATTGGGAGTTGCAGATTCATGCCTGTTGCCTGTTGATGCAAAATTGTCACGAGGAAGTGACTGTGTGGTGAAATACCACTTTCGTCAGTGTTGCAGATCTGCCCCTGTGAGGCTCTTTGCAGAAGTTTTGCTATTTGCCCTTCTGAGGCATTTGCTGTGTTTACAGGTTGCTGTTGCAATTCGTGATTTGTAAAATGTCTGAGAATCTGTCTACCATTGTCAGTGAGAAGCTTGACAAGAACAACTTCCAAGCATGGAAGTTCAGGATGACAAACTTCTTTATGGGAAAGGGAGTTTGGGATTACATCAGTGGTGAAACTGCAGAACCAGTTTTGGGTGCTGCTCCCACTCCTGCTGAATTGAAGGCCTTTAAAGAATGGCATGAAAAAGCCAGAAAATGCCTGTATTGGCTGTCCGTTAGCATTTCAGATTCTATGATTGTGCATATACAGGATCTAGAGACGCCTAAGGAGGCATGGGATACATTGGTGAAGCTGTATAGCACAAATACCAAAGCACGAAAGATGCAGCTAAAGCAGGAGTTGCACAATGTGCAAAGGAAAAATCTGAATATAAATGAGTATTCCTTGAAGGTGAAAGGCCTTGCAGATTCTCTTGCCTCCATTGGAGCACCTGTTGATGATGAGGACTTAGTGTCCGTGACCTTGAATGGTCTTGGGAAAGATTATGCACAATTTCGGACATCCATTGGAGTCCGTGAAACATTTCCTGATTTTCAGGAACTTATTGCTCTCTTGCTGAGTGAAGAGCAAAGGAATGGTGGTTCAGCCACCTCAACTTCTCAAGAGACTGCTTTCTACTCGAATACAGGTAGAGGAAGAGGCCGTTCTGGTGGCCGTGCAGGAAATCAGAATCAACAGCAACAACAGGAAAACCAGTCCTATGGAGGAGGACGTGGTAGTTCTAGAGGCAGGGGGAGCCAAAGAGGCCGTGGTTCATGGCAAAGGAACCAGCAAGTAAATAGCAGCACAGAATGCTATTATTGTGGAAAGCCTGGACACAAGGAGAATACATGCTATAAAAAGCAGAATGACATCAAAAGTGGAAAGTTGCAGCAAAGCAACTATGCATCATCAAGTGGGCATGGTGACGACAGAAATGAGCACCTTTTTGTGATGCAGCATATGGTTAACTCCATGTCAGGAGATGCTGCAGCTTGCAATGATGTTTGGTATGTTGATTCAGGTGCCTCTAACCACATGACCAGTCATGGTGAGTGGTTTCATGATGTCAGAAATTTGGATAAGCCAGGTTATGTTGAAACAGGTGATGATACTGCGCACCCAATTACGCAGGTTGGTAAAGTGCCATTGGCTATGCAGGATGGCAAAACGAAGTACTTGGCAGATGTACTTCATGTTCCAAAAATCACTAAGAACCTGGTTTCAGTTGGCCAGATGGTTGAGCAAGGTCTGCAGGTTAGATTTAATCCTGATGGATGCTTTGTTGAGGACCTGAAAAATAAGTGCCGCTTGGTTGCAAAAGGCAACAAAAATGGTAGAATGTTCACCTTGGATGTTGATATGCCTGAGGTGAAAGCTGCTATGTTTGCGCATGGGAGAGGTGTCATTGCAGATATTGAGATATGGCACAAGCGCATTGGGCACGTGAATATACAAAGGCTGAAATCTATGCAAACGAAAAACATTGTTGCAGGTTTGCCTAAATTCAGAGTTGAGGGAATGCAAAAGGTATGTGAAGCATGCCAAATGGGTAAGCAGGCCAGACATGTATTTCCCAAAAATGCTAAGGTGAGCAGAAGACCTTTGAAAGTGATCCATTCAGATGTTTGGACAACCAAAGCTGCTTCTATTGGTGGATGCCATTATTATGTGACGTTTATTGATGACTACACTAGGAAGGTGTGGATTTATTTTATGAAGCACAAAAGTGAAGTGTTCAGCCATTTCAAGGCTTTTAAGGCCATGGTTGAAAAAGAGAAAGGTGTGCATATTAAAGTGCTAAGATCTGATGGAGGGGGAGAGTACTTTTCAGAAGAATTTTGTGAATATCTGAAAGAACAGGGAATTCAAAGGAAGTACTCATGCAGGTCTACCCCTCAGCAGAATGGGGTTGCAGAAAGGAAGAACAGGCATATTGCAGAAGTAGGACGGGCGATCCTAAATGAGAAAAACATGCTTGATTATTTTTGGGCTGAAGCAGTAGCAACTGCTGTTTATATTATGAACAGAACCCCCACTGCAGCTGTCCATGGCATGACGCCTGAAGAAATGTATACAGGCCAAAAACCAGATATTTCTCACTTGAAGGTATTTGGTTGCATAGCTTATGTTCATGTTCCTGATGAGAAGAGAACAAAGCTGGATCCAAAGGCAGAAAAATGCATCTTTATTGGATATGCTCAGCACCAGAAAGGGTATCGCTGTTATAACCCTTCCACCCGCAAAATGCAAGTGAGCAGAGATGTTGTTTTTGATGAAATGAGCAACTGGTATGCACCAACTGTTATGGTAGGAGATGCAGATGCAGGAAATGGGAATGCTGCAATAAATGCAGAGCAGCAATCTCAAGCCTTGAGTGGACCCAGAGAGTCCTCTACTAGTGGATCTAATGCATGGACAGGGAGATTGAGATCTAGTGAATCGTCACATGGCAGTCCTGATAGTGTTGTGCAGGTATCACATAAGGGAAAAGAAAAAGTGGACCATGCTCCAGTGTTTGATGTGTCTGCTGGTAGCTCTCATGTTGATGGAGAGTCAAGTGGCTCTGAAATGAGCCTTGATGAGGAACTTGGGATTCCTTCTGTTGTTACACCTGGTGCAAGGAAAAGCAGGCATGATTTAAAGACTCCTGCAACTGATCCAGTTGTACGGAGGTCCACTCGTATTAAGTATCCAGTTGACAGGCTGAGATATGATGGGTATACAGCACATCACTATGCTTATATGGTCAAGGTTCTAGAGGAGCCAGAGCCCACATGTTTTGAGGATGCAGCAGGGCATAAAAATTGGGAAGCAGCTATGGATGAAGAGATGGCTGCCTTGGATGCAAACCACACTTGGGATTTGATGCCTTTGCCTCATGATAAGAAGGCTATTGGCTGCAAGTGGGTTTACAAAGTAAAGCACAATGCTGATGGGTCTGTTAGCAGGTACAAGGCAAGATTGGTTGCCAAAGGTTTTGCACAGACATATGGAATTGACTATGAGGAAACTTTCAGCCCAGTTGCAAGGATGGCAACCGTGAGAGCAGTAATTGCCATGGCTGCTGCAAAGGGATGGTCTTTGCATCAGATGGATGTGAAAAATGCCTTCTTGCATGGTGACTTGCAGGAAGAGGTTTATATGATGCAGCCAGAAGGTTATGAGGATAATGCACACCCCGATTTTGTATGCAGGTTGCGCAAAGCCTTGTATGGCTTAAAACAGGCGCCGAGGGCATGGTCAGACAAGATAGGGCAATATCTTGTCACTATTGGATTTCAGATTTCCAATTCAGATTTTTCACTTTATGTGAAAAGGACAAACAGAGGGATTGTGCTTATAGTCATCTATGTTGATGACTTGATTATTACAGGTGATAGTGATGCAGACATTAATGAAGTGAAGCTGCTGTTGAAGCAGAAATTTGAGATGAAGGATTTGGGAGAGCTGCGTTACTTCTTGGGCATTGAGGTTATTAGATCCCCGAGTGGGATATGGCTGTTGCAAAGGCAATACGGTTTGGACATGCTGTCCAAATATGGGATGACAGGCTGTAAGCCTATTTCTGTTCCATTGGAGCAGAATGTGAAGCTCAATGCAGAAACAGGTGAGCTTCTTGAAGATATTACTATGTACAGGCGCATAGTAGGTAGCTTGATTTACATGACTATAACCAGACCAGATTTGAGCTATGCTGTGGGGCTGGTGAGTCAGTTTATGCAGGCACCAAGGAAGCCACATTTGGATGCGGCTAGGCGCATACTGCGGTATGTGAAGTCCACATTGCATTATGGACTGTTTTATGAAGCTGGGTGTGCATTACAGGTACATGGATACACAGATGCTGACTGGGCTGGTAGTGTCTCAGACAGGAGATCTACTAGTGGTTTTATGTTTTCCCTTGGGAGTGGTGCCATCAGTTGGAGCAGCAAGAAGCAGCCAACAGTTGCCTTGTCGAGCACAGAGGCTGAGTACAGGGGTGCAGCAATGGCTGCATGTGAGGTAGCTTGGTTACGGAAGCTACTTGCAGATATGGGACAGTCAGTTCATGCAGCAGTTGTCATTCATTGTGACAACATTAGCAGCATCATGCTTGCTAATAACCCAGTTTATCATGCTAGAACGAAGCACATTGAGGTGCATTATCACTTTCTGAGAGAGAAGGTTCTAGCTGGTGAGATTGATCTTGTCTATGTCAGCACTGAGGAGCAGGTGGCTGATATCTTTACGAAGGCATTGGGTACCGAGAAGCTTCGCAGATTTAGGAGCTTGCTTGGTGTACGTGAGATGGATTTGAGCTTGAGGGGGAGTGTTGAGATATCAAGCTCTATCCCCGACATATCTCCTGGATGACTATCATTTATGTCACCGCCTATGTTAGTTGTACTCGTGGTGTAGTTAGACTACCACGTATGCTTTTGGTTTGGGTTCACATATGAACCACGTATTCTAGGTTTTGACATATAGGGTATTTCCCTCTTCTATTGTATTGTTGTTGTGTGCAAAAGTGAAGAAAGGCTTCACCCTCCAACCTTGTGTCCTCTCTCTTTTGTGTGTTGTGAAGAAAGCTGAACTTGAGTCTCCTATCTCTCTCCCTTATTCTTTACAGGTGCCACGCAAAAAGCGCCAATTTCTAGCCCGGAATGAGGCTGAGCTGAGAAGTTTACTTTTCAGCTGTGATTCCAAGGAATTCTGGAAGAAATTCCTTCGCTTGAAATCTCAAACTCCTCTTACAGACCCGCAGGTTTGGCTTGCCTATACTTCCACTTTATATAATATTCCAGACCAGCCACAGATCGACTTATCCCATGTGCCTAGACCCACCTCCTCTGCCTTATTCTCATCCAGTAGTGTCCGAGCAGCAGTTCATCGTTTGAAGACTGGGAGAGCTAAGGACCATGATGGATTGCAAGCGGAGTATGTAATCCATGGGATTGATGCCTTAGCTACAGTCCTCTCCCGTCTTTTTAACGAGTCCATTTGTACAGGTCTTCCACCTAGTTGGCTAGAAAATACTATAGTACCCATACACAAGTCGGGGGATCCTTTGGAGGCGTCGAAGTATAGGACCATTATGATTGGCCATGTCATGGCCAAGATTTATGCGACCATTCTAGAAGGACATATAAATGACCATGCCGAGGCGACAGGTATGAGAGCTAGAGGGCAGGCAGGATTTCGTGCAGAGCACTCGACTCTAGATCATATCTTCACACTTAGGGCTTTGATTGAGGAGGCGAAGTCACGTAAGCAACGGCTCTATTGCTGCTTCGTGGACTTCAGAAAGGCATTTGACACTGTGCCGCGTTTCAGACTCTTCCAGCGACTTCATGACTTGAGATTCAGTGGGGAGATTCAATGGGCGATCATGGCCTTGTATGAGAGAGTCACAGGTAGAGTCAGGACACGGGCAGGGCTGTCGGGGGAAGTACGCAGTACGATAGGGGTGAAGCAGGGGTGTCCTTTGTCTCCGACACTCTTTGGTCTCTATATCGATGAGTTAGAGATGTACATACAGACGATGGGTGGTACAAGTTCTTTATTGGCAGGATCCACGATACCGATTCTCCTCTATGCAGATGACGTGGTTCTTATTTCTTCCTCCCAGCAGGGTTTACAAGCACATCTCCATGCACTCCACAGCTTTTGTCAAGACAGAGGGTTGTCTGTAAACCTTGGGAAGACCAAAGTCATGGTCTTCAACACGTCATACCAGGTTTATAGGAGAGGCGAGTTCTCTTTCACATTTGATGGGCAGGAGGTGGAGCTAGTCAGGGAGTATACATATTTGGGTGCCACATTTAGAGGTCCAGTCTTCACCATGACGCATGCAGCACGAGATAGGATCAGTAGAGGGTATGCCGCCTTGGCTCTTCTCGAGAGGCAGTGTGCACAGTCACATTTTCAGCATCCCGACACGAAGTCCTTACTTTTTGATACGCTGGTGAGACCTGCAGCCATGTATGCTAGCCTCTTTTGGGTAGGAGATCTCAGTGTTGCGGATTGGAGACGAGTAGAGAGGTTACAGATCATCATGTTCTCCAGATTGATCAGAGCGAAGCCCACGGTACCGCATTAGATTATGCTCACAGAGTTCGGAGCTACACCCCTAGCGCTAGATGCAGCATTTCAGTCAGTTACATACTTGCATAGGATCAGGGCGCTCGGAGACTCAGCAGCAGGCAGAGCACGATTACCGTGGCTAGCACTGACATCCTCGCAGACATCCTCGCAGATGTTAGTGGAGAGAGGTCATACTTTTTGTTGGTACCACACACTCTCCACATGGCTCACCTCGTTGGGCTTGGATATGGATAGGCTGCCACCATTTCGATACAGCATAGATGCCCCTCGCCTCCCTCTCACTTGACATGAGCTCAGTCAGGTTATCAGGGCAGATTTGTTGCAGCTACACACGTTTTGCACTTGGGTTCATCCCACGGAGCTTCCTACGAAGATGGCCACATATCGTGACCATTTTCTTAGGATTTCAGAGGATGGCTTCATCATATCCCCAGGATATATCGGCGTTCATATGTCGCACTCACTCAGGATTGCCTTGGGCCAGCTCAGGGTATCTTCCCACAGATTAGACGTTGAGGCCGGCAGGATGCGTCGTACGGCTACCGGACATAGACCCAGGCGAGAGACTAGGATATGCCCTTGTTGCACTATGGGGGAGGTGGAGACTGAGGAGCACTTTGTTTGCAGATGCCCTTTATATTATGAGATCCGTGGCAGATTTCACTGTTTATTTGGGAACGGATTTGGACCTCTCTCTCGGATTATGGAGTATGAGGATCAGTATTGCTTAGCGTTGTTCATCAGGGAGATCAACAGATACAGAGAGAGATTCCTCAAAGAGCACCGTCGCATCCCTGCCAGAGACCTGGTTATTCATGAGGAGCAGGACGAGGCGCAGGACCATGAGCATAGAGATAGCCCATCTTGCCAGAGAGCATCGATGGTTCCACCCCGAGGATGTACATATGACATGATCCGGCAACACCGCAGGATGATCTTACACAGAGGCCGTACCCGTCGCTTTATTTCTAGACGACGGAGGATGATGGCAGATTTTCGGAGGAGATTGCTCCATGGAGACTTGGCACCGCCAGCAGCCCACTTGACACTCGCCCAGATCTTCACACTCACCCAGATCTTCACACTCATGGCAGGAGGCATGGTCGATGGCCATGACTTCCATCATTTCTTTGGATCACAGACCCCTTAGGGAAGACGATGTTCCTCATATTTCATATTTTACATTTTGTATCTAGGCATTTTTGGTACTCTATTTCATTTCATTTTGTATCTAGGATTTTGTAGCCATTTTTGGCATCTTAGCTGTCTTACGATGAGGCCACCTAGTTGGCGCATCGTTGATGATGTATTTTCCTTTCTGATGATTTTGTGTCCCATAGGCCATGTATGGCCTTCCGTGGACCTTTAATAAAATTTCTTTCTTTCTTTCTCTCTCTCTCTCTCTCTCTCTCTCTCTCTCTCTCTCTCTCTCTCTCTCTCTTTGTGCGTGCGTACGTGTGTGTGTGTGTTGGGGGGGGGGGGGGGGGGAGGGGGGAGGGATGATGAGGTGGACTTAGCTCTAACACGCAGGTCACCCGTTAGCTCGTCGTCATCGCCTGCCAATGTTAGCTTCACCCATCAGCATCAACTTCATCAGTAAACTTCATCACTCAGGTCGCCCGTCACCTGTCGCTCAAGTTCGTCGCTCATCGCTCAGGCCGTTTCTAAGCTTGTCATCTAGGGCTCCGTTAAGCAGATCTTTAAAAGCTCATACCCTAGCCGACATTAGGGTTGCACAAAGCTTCAGCAAAAGAAAAGAAAAGGGGAACGTAGCTCCAGGGCTTGGAATGAGCCCCCAACCCAACCCTGGGGGTTAGTCACAGCAGGGGGTGTCTATACGCCTAAGGCCTTCCCCAAGGCCAAGATTTTACCTCTACCCCAACAAAAGACTCATACTCCTCCATTGCAGCTCTCCCTTCGCTCCCCCCACCCCCCCCTACGTGTTTGCAAAGACGCCTTCCCCATTTGCTAAGAATTATCTATAGCATAAGAGAATGGTGAGCATGATTGACCCCCAAGAGCATGTTTACTATCTACAGCAAGAAATACGTGAGCTCGAGCTCAAACTTGCGGCTCTAGAGAGGAAAACAAGTGCTTGGGAAGGACAAGGGAAGAAGGAAATTATTCATGAAGTATTACAAATACACAACACAGCAGCACCCACACCACAGATGGTGACTACAGTCCAAGGTCACAAGTCAGCTCCAGTCAATGAAACAAGAAATTACTACAACATTGGACACTAAAATCAACACATCATATGTATATGAAGAAGTACAAGAACAGGAAAAGAGGGTGGTTAATGCACGAATCATATGCATAGGGGGGCTACCAGAGGGCTGGTTTGAAGGAAGTAAAAAGAAAACGCTGGAAAACATCATGGAAAGAACCCCACAAATAGAGTGGGAAACTGAAGACATAATAGTTATCTTGCACGAGGGACACAAGCCAAAATATGCTTCCATGGTTTCATATGTAGTTCATAGCTCTATCTACCTACCAGATTTCAGTTTTATAGGAGCTCTCCCGCAAGCAAGCCCTCTCTGGCTATAGCATGTGAGGGCACTCATAGCCTGCTGCTAGAAAGCATGTACGGTCTGATTTTCCTGGGCAAGAGCTGCCCTCGGATCACCTCACCTATGATCCAATGCATGTGTTGATGAATCGTGTCCTTGTCTTTACATTTGCCTTTGTCCTTAGACCGGCAATCCTTTGCTAGGTGACCTCTCTTCCCATAGGCATAGCAACGGCTCCGTCCTTCTTTTGCACTATCGAAAGTGCCTGATCACCATGAGGCACCTTCAACTTACCCTGGGACAGTAGAACAGATTCTTCCTCCAAGAGAAGGGAGCAGAGGTCATCAAAATCCAACTGATTTTTCATGGCGTGGCAGCGCAGCGCCCGAGAAACCATATCATACTCTTGTGGAACCTTCGTGAGGATAAGTCCAGCCCACTGAGCAGAGGACCATGCGGCATTCATTGCCAATAGCTGGTAATGGATGACCTTGTCCTTCAATAAAAACGGCTGCATAGAGCTACTATAGAAAACTCAAGACTGTAGGGCTGACCCTGCAACATGACACCCGCAAAGAAGACTCCTAAGCATAGAGATCCTATAACTTGGACCACACTTCAAAAGCACCGTTTAAGGTTTGCACCCACCGGGAGACCTCCTTCAAAATGGTCCGCACCAGCTCCAAGTGCGCCTTAGAATCACAGTCTTGAACGATTTCCCAAAGACCCTTGTGGATGAACTAGATCCACATGTTCAGCTTCCAATGAGCATAGTTGGATCCGTAAGTTTTTCTTCCTTGCTCAAACACGGGGTTGCCATGGATCCACTCCAAGCACTTACACACTTGTGATAAAAGTCGAATGACTAGCCCTTATGAAGGGGAGGGTGCGTGGGAAAGAAGAAGAGATAGGGAGGGTGGCTGGGGAAAGAAGAAGAGATAGGGAGGGTGGCTGGGTAAAGAAGAGATAGAGAGGGTGGCTGAGTAAAGAAGAGAAGGGATACTGGATGGGGATGTAGGAAGGGAGAAGAGGCTACTACAATGCCTTCTTCAAAAGTCTGAATCCCCTGCTGTCCATGCCTGCAACAGCCTTCTCCAAACAGTCGCCTATGTCCCGGAGTAGCCACCCCCTTGGATCGCCTTCGACTGTGGTTCACCTCCTTCCCTAGCTGTCCACAATACACTATATTGTGCAATCACCACACAATCAAGACACCGGCGATAGTTTCGTCCATGTGTGATGCAGGGTGGCAACAATATCTCGGATTCAGTCAGGTACAGACTCTAAACTGTTCGTGCCTTCCAGCAGCAAACTGTCTCAACCCCAAACACTCTCTAGGTCCAAGTCGAAGCTTCTAAATGATATGCGGCTCTGATACCATGTCAACGTTGCACACATTGGGGAAGCATGAGAGAGAGAGAGAGAGAGAGAGAGAGAGAGAGAGAGAGCTTTCTTTATAGCATGGAAATGCAGTACCAAAGAGGTGTGTGTGATGATGAAATGGAACACCTAAAGAGTGGCAAGAGACCCTAATTATAGGGGAAGGCCAGCCAGCAAACTCACCGACCAGGCCGACTTTAACCCCGCCATATCTAGTTGGGTAGACCCGACCCTGGTCTAGGTCCTGGGTTGGCCTTAATCTAGCCATTATCTGGCCTAGTCTCTGGCCCATATAATATCCTATACCAGGCCCTGAATAGCCTTTACCAGGCCTGCTAACTCACTAAGAAAAAACTACTTGACAATACCTCTCTTTGGGCAAGCAGACGCACATAGAAGCCCTCAAGCCACACATGAAAGTCTAACAACACATTCTAGTCACTTCACTCAATCCACTCCTATCCACTTTGAGTTTCCAGCTTCACGACTCTATGTACTTGCTTCCACATTCTCCAACAATGGTATGAGAGCATAATGATCTTGCCTGCCCATTGCCCTCTCGCTGCCCGAAGACTAGCTGCTCGGAAAATCATGGTAGAAGCATCTCGTAAATTGGTTGGGCACTTATCGATGGCAGGTTGTCTACCTTCTCATGTATGATTGCTGCAGCATTGCCTTCCAAAGCTCATCGTCCAGCTTCCATGAGCTTGTTCCAGCCTGCTACAGCTTGGAAGAGCTGTTCGCCATCAGCCTGAGGTTGTTTTTGCACTGGGAGAGCTCCGTTTTGCTCTAGAGATGGTTCTTACTATCCTAACATTAAGTTCCTGGATGCCTATTAGAACCACCTTTTTTGGCCTTATTCTTGTTGCAACAAAGGTCGTTTTTTAAGGAATGGCCTGCTCAAACAGTCTCTTACAGCTGTAGGCTTCCCCAAAAAGCGACCCACTTGGCTCTTGTTTTGCTGCTACAGAGGTTTTTTCTGCAGTCTTCCTTCTTTACTTGGGCTGGCCAATCGCTCATTTGGGGCCGTTTTCGTAAAATGACTTGCTACTGAAGTGTTTGGAGCTACAGCATGAGGGCAATACTAGCAGCCAGGATGCCAATCTAGTTCAGTGTGAGGTTCTAGTGATATTAAGATCAAATCCTACCCAAATAGTGGAGTTGTGCAAGCATGATGATTGCCTTGTCAGTGATGCTTCAGTAATTGTCCTAAGCTGACTTGACAATTAAGGCCCCAAGAATCATGTCAAAAGGGCAATGTCCTGACCTGTAAGAAAAATTTGAGGATGCTGCTAATGCGACAATATAGTGGAGGGATAATAAAAATTACCGTTTCCCCCTTCGTGAAAAGATGCGGCTTAACACGGTCACAAATGTTATCAAGAACAAGACGGTCCATCTGCTCAAAAAGGGGCACCTGCAAAGATTACGAATTAATCAAAGGGCAAGAAACTAAACGAATCTTCTATTCCAACTCTTCCACATTAATTTAGGTTTTATTTGCGAGGATCCACATTATTTTAGTTGCACCGAAAGGTTTTTACCTGACGAACAAGGTCAAGACAAAGGTGTCTCTTGATGTCACGTCTCAACCCTTCTGGTAGATTGCAGATTATATTCTCTTCATCTACACCCTGTGTTGCAGCCCAATTATGCTGTTTGTATCTTCGTACCCGATGTCTCAACCGTGTTGGGAGCTGTCGACGTCGCATCCACCATTCCAGGTCTCTCATCTTTAACTTCATTGCTTCCTTTTTGGATGTGATTGCCTGTAAGAATACCTATCTCAAGGAAGAAATGCACGGGTCATCATATAAGCTTAGTAAGAGCAATATGCAGCAGAGAATGATGTATCTACTTACATATAGCCAAAAACAAAAGGAAACGGATCACATATGAAAGATTCAAATCTTAAAGGAGAATTTGCATTGCTCAAGCATACCTGGATATTTCCAATAAGTAACGTGAAAAGGAGTAGACCACATGTTACAACTACAATACAGAAGGCCACTTCCAGAGACTGATCACTTGGTACCAATGCATTACCAAAGGAGCTAAAACAAGCAACAGAGAGAGCATTTTTGTGTGTTATTGTATTGCTCTGATGTCCAGAAATCAAGTACACTCTGGTTTGTGATTCTATATGGGATACAATTAACATGTAGTTTCATGACGAGGTTTCGTACACACAAAAGTACTTCGGCTCTATAATATTATCTACTAAGATTGATTGAGCTTACAATATACCTTAAAGTCATCACACCCCAAAAGATTGGAAGTAAAATCTTCGAAAGCCAATTGGTTTGCCCTGTGACCAAAGGTATAGCCCACTGATAGATACCATAATTAATGACTGAACTACTTTCAGTGAAGCAATTGGAAAAGGCAGTTTGGTTACTATTCCACGTGGACCCTGGCATATCATTTGTAGGGCCTCCATATGATATAGGATGAGAACAGCCCAAAAAACTAACTGTGCATCCGTTCAATCCTTTGCATTGTGTAATGAGACAAGTAGAAACTCGTTGGGATGCCAATAGATACCAGCTACTACCAGCTACCTGCGAAGAAGGTATTAGTTGCTTCAAAATAAGCTCAGATATCAATGTAAAACGAGTAGCAATACTGTCTTATGCTACTAATCAAGGCATTGAAACAGAAAATTGCTAAATCTTTGTTTCTGAGGTATAGCCCCAAACTAACGTAGCAAGTAGTATATTATGTGCCTGTCATTTTTCAAGTATTGATACGCTACATGTTACCTAGACTTTTACAGAACTTCCATCCTTGGTCTACACATGCTTTGGAATTTGCATAATCTTGCCAGTAACTGCCGTTGTGCAAACACTTTTGCTGACTGCAAACAACTATATGCATGAAGAGTTGGGTGATGATGATTTTGCATTCAAATTATGACTACAAAGACATGGAAGTGTGTCTAGAGGACAAAAGGCTACAGCATATTATCATGTGAGAGATTAGAAATGGAGTAGGGTGAATCAGGAAAAGGGTAATATCAAGAGGTGGCAGTATCAGTTGCAAAAAAAATCCACAAAATATAATATGTCACACAATTCAAGAATTTACACAGATAGACATCAGCGAACTGTAATTTCAAAAAGCTTTCAGTTGCAAAAATTGAGGCACAAAATCTAAGGAAACCCTCCTCTCTGCAAGAGACAGAATTGAAAATTCAACCAAATCAGCTGTATGCATCATCCTGCATCTCCATTCTAACTGTTTCGTACTTGAAGGAAGCAAATTGTTGAGACAAAGGTCTAGTCAAAGGCAATGTGATGCTCAATAACTTCCATATAATTCTCCAGTTTTGCCGCTACTGATGCTATCCACTTGACAAAGTTATATGCGCTTGGTCAGCCTGATCAGTGATAAGGGTTTGATAATTTTCACCTCTTGAAATAAATAGACAGCAAATGATTACTAGTGGGGAGTCAATTGTATGCTTTAATTAATTAACATATTTAAGAGTTCACTCCACCAAATGGGCTGAGTCGCACATGTCTTACTTCTATTGCTGTCCCTAGAGCACAAAGGCACTTGTGAGTCAATGTGGCCTTTAAGTCACTGCCACCATGCATCTGCAAATTTACATATGGCCATGTCCAGACGTAATGATAAATAGCAAATGCAATTGCATTCCCAAACAATGGGAATACTAAGTAGCACAATTGTGTGCTCCTGCATCCAAGCCCAAAGGGTCATCAATGATCTGCTGCTCAAAGTCATCACTTGACATTCTCAAGTCATTTTGACTTGTGTAACGTGTCTTTGCTTTAGGCACTTTCATGCATTAGAGTATTTGCCACTTCTGAACACACTCATGTGCTTGAATATTCCTATAGCCTCCGGCCTCCACAACAACTTATCCTTGCATTCAATCAGGTTGATAAATCATCAAACAGTCATTTTGGCACAAATTCCTACACAAGACATCTTGATTTACTATCAGCATCAATTTTGCATTCCATCTTTTAAAGGAGCTAAATTCGTGATGGAAAAAAGTCATACGTGATTAATGGATTCTTTACTAGATGCATCTATGCAGCAAGAGCATCATCCACAAATTTGAACTTAAGCTCAAGTAGATTTGACACCCTTTCCAAAGGATTTCTACCTTACAACATAGATCTTTCCAAGAAAAGAAATTTTCCCATGTCACATGGAAGAAACACAATCCATGCTATTCTCCATAGCACCAGTTCAAAACTGCTTTTTTCCATCCATAGTGGGACGTCCACTTCCTCCAACAAACCAAAACACCGACCCCCCCCTCCCTCCCCCAAGAAAAGGGATTCCATCAAACTGAAATTCCCATCGCATAATATTTCTTTTCTTCAAAAATTATGTTCTCGTCCATCTTCTTTGATGAAAGATGACATCTATCAAACAAAAATTTTTATTGCTTTTTTAAAAAAATCCATCCACTTTAATTTTCGAAAGGCATTACAGCATTGGGACGAAAGAAGGTTATTAAAAGGGCCCATATATGTACTTCCATCCAACGTTCTTCATATAGTGTTGACACTTAGCCCTAGTATGGCCTTGTAGGCTACTTAGGACATTAAGTCCTAGTCCTAGTCCTAGTCAACCACTTGACTTAATCAACTACTTGACTTTGGGGCCATAAATTGCCCACTCTTGTACTTTCTTCATTATCCATTTGCAAGTACACTTCGTTTTCTCAGTTGTTGTTTGCTCTCTTGCATTCCACTACTCCCCGCACCCAATAGTGGCATCATAGGATTTTTGCATCCCACTCATGTGTCTAGCTCTTGTAGCTCAGCCTCCAACCAACTTCAGCACTTACTCATTCTAAGCAGATTTGTGCTGCCATCTTGGAGTATCTGGCTGCTATTTGCATCGACTTGCAGCTTATTGACGAATGAATTGAAGGTAGCTCTGCTCGGAATGGCCAAGCGACGTGCCATTAACTCTAGCACAGCTCCCGCAGGAACACTATCCGTCTGACAAACAATATGGTCACGCTCTTAAACCAGCTCTAGCATTACATCCATACAATGAGCACCATACAACCAGACGCTGTACATCTTGCACATACATTCCATACCAAAGGGGCCCTACATCCAGGCTGCAAATCAGGCTATCAAGTCAGTACACTTTCAAAGCGTCCGTACGTTGCTGTAAAATTATTCGTATGCTTCTATCAATTGTCCGTACACTATACGTATGAGTGCGCATAGACCTGTCCATACAGCCCTGCAGCAACCTGTCCGTACACTGTACAGCAGTCATTTGTCACCCGTAAAAACCTGCGCCTGTCATCGTACAGCCTTGTACCAGACCCCAGACCCGTCAGATCAACATTTGTTTTAGACTAGTCAATTTTTCATCCCACGTGTATCACAGCTAGATCAAGAAGCATTTGGCTCGGTTCTACTTCACATAAGCATGAACAGGACGTAAGCCAGTGCTTCCTCACATGAGGGTGTTTGGATCTTTGGCATTTGATATTCCCTCTCAGCTAAGGCATAAATTGTAGGAAAGCTGTCAAACGCATCTTCATAGGCTACAGCTCACAAAGCAAAGGTTGCAGATTGTTTCAGCCCACTATAAGGAAGTGGTTGTCAGCACGAATGCTATTTTGCTGAACATGCCACCTTACCTTGGCTAGACTGCAAAAGGCAGCCTAATGCGAATGCCTCAAATGTGTTTGATACCCTGCTGCCCCTATTTCAGTCTATTGCAGATTTAGATCAGCTTTTGCAGGGTCAAACTCCACATGCTTCGAGCAGCTCTCATCCTCCTCAGGTTCCACATGCTCAGCCTGATTTGCAGCTACGTGATGATCACACAATTGATCAGGCAGTTGATAAGGAGAGGGCTGTCAATAGACAACTGAAAAGAGTTCCAAGGTGGCTCTTGGATACTCTACAGGACAACAAGCAAGCTGAGTCCATGGCTGCCCACACCAAAGGTTCAGAAAAACAGATGCATGACAGTTTGCTTGATTTGCATTGATTACCGCTGCTTGTATGGGGAACATCTATGTCACTGAGCAAGCAATGAATGGATGCAGGCCATAAGAACTGAATCCATTCATGTTAATCGCACTTACGAGTTTTTTTTTTTTTTTCAAAGAAAGGAACCTTCTATTAATGCTTGAAAAACTTCATACAAAACAGCAGCCCCGAAGGTGTTATGGAAAAAACCGGATACAATGAAAGAAGAAAATCAGCCTGTTCTAGAGAAACCCAGCTCACTACCGAGGGAATCTCTGATACAGGGGCTAACAGCCAGGTGGGGGGACTATACAACCAGTGAATCTCTCGCAGGGTGAATATGTAGAAAAAACTCCTGCAGGCCAAGCTTGCAGAAACGTGCGCGCCTCGCGACAGTCGCCCTAGAGCCTGGGGTCCCACGCTCTCGGGTGGAGCACAGGGTGTAGATGATATCTTGCCAAATGGCGACCAAGGTAGCCAAGAATGGAACCGGATGCTCACCCAGACTACAACGAGCAACCCAAATGTTCCACGCTGTGATACTAGCTACTACCTCCCACACGCTATCCTCCGGAGGGGAATGGGGATCCGAGTTATCAGGAGGGACCGCCTCATGGAGCTCCACCCTTTGAATGCTCTGACCCTGTATCCAATAAGTTGGAGAGACCTCATCAATCTGGAACGTGTAACCTCCCTCAGTCAACCAGGCCACCATCCCCCAAGTGTAGTCCCTCTAAAGGCTCTGCATACGGGTCATAATCCTAAGGGCTCCCATCCAGGTCCTCACTGCGCTACAACAGCTCCAGAGGCAATGAGGGATCGTCTCCAGAAATCCAACAAAGCAGTAGTGACACTACCCCTCCATCCGCATCTACTCCAACCACTGGCCTATGGGCAAGCCTCCGTGGGCGGCTAGCCAAAAGAAGTAGGAGATCTTCCTCGACCGCAAACTGGACCAAAGACGCGCCCAAAACCTGGAACGGACCTCCTAAGGCACCCTCTGGGCCACCCAATGCCTCTACCTCGAAGGGGTCCAAGTCAAAGAGTCCATCTAAAGCCTCCTGCCAATCCGAGTGGTATAGGAAAAGAAGGGCACCTCGTCCACCTGCTCGGTGAGGCTGATCCTGGAAGGCCAAAAACACTCTCATGGATCCAACTGGCACTTATGAGTTGTGTGACTTGTCTATCAGCAAGCATGACATTGGCAGTGAGTGGGTGTACAAATTGAAACACAAAGCTGATCGCAGTGTTGACCATTACAAAGCCCGCCTTGTTGCAAGAGGCTATGCAACATGGCATTCACTTTAAGGAGACATTTGCTCCCACTTCATGCATTACGACCATTCGGTGTGTCATTGCTCTTGCATCCCTCAAGCATTGGGAGGTACACCTGCTGGACATTAAGACTGCTTTCCTTCATGGTGATTTACTGGAAGAGGTCTATGTCACCCAATCTCTTTTGAAAATCAAGTATGCCGGCTGAAAATGGCCCTCTATGGTTTGAAATAGGCACCACGAGCATGGCTATGCCAAGATACATTCTTTTTTGCTATGCCTTGGCTTTCAAAACAGCCCTACAGAGGCCACTCTTTATGTCTAGAAGAGTGAATCAACATTTCTGATTTTAATTCTTTATGTGGATGACATGCTTATCACTAGTCTCGACACGCAGAAAATTGCAGATTTCAAGGCAAATTTGCAGAAATCATTTGAAGTACACTAGCATGTCACACAGGGGCAACTCTTTATGCCTAGCTCTTCATACATATCTTGGTTCAGCAAGAAGCAGCCTACAATTGCTACTTCCATTTGTGAGGCTCAATACAAGGCAGCTTTCACGGCTACCGTAGAGTGTGTTTGGCTATGCAAGCCACTTTTAGATCTTCATGTCAGCCAAAACACTTCTACTATCATCTACACTGACTGCCCAAGTGCTTTGGCCGTCGTGCGTAATCCAATATTGGGTGGGGAAGCAATGGAATGCAAGGGAGAAACAACAGCTGGAGGTATATAGTTGTCTTGCGTTCCCACAAAGGATAACTTAGCTGATCTCTTCACGAAGGCTCTACCACGACCCAAGTTTGAGGCTTTTCAGCATGCCTTACACTTGGTACCATTTATTGTGTGACGTTGATCTCTCTGTACTATCATAGGTGGTTGTATCCATCTTGGATGAACATGTGCAATCATGATATAGTTTCCAGGTATACTTGAGATGTATCCACGATACTTCAGCCATACCACGGAGGGAAGTTTAGCCTTGGTACGGCCTTCTAGGCTAGTTGGGACATTTAGTCCTAATCCTAGTCAACCAATTGACTTACTAAACTAGTTGACTTTAGGGCCATATATTGGCCACTCTTGTACTTTCTTCATTATCCATTTGCAAGTAAACTTCGTTTTCTCGGTTGTTGTTTGCTCTCTTGCATGGCCCAACAATATCTGTTCAAACACCCATCATGTTGGAAATTCCTTAGCTAATAGTTGGAATATAATAGTTGGAATCTACATAGTGTTTATAAGCTCAACACCCATCATGTTGGAAATTCCTTAGCTAATAGTTGAATCTGCATAGTGTTTACGAGCACTTAGGTGATCAACCTTCCCATCACCCAAAGCTGCAATTAAATGTCCAGCCCTTATCTGTCAGTCACACCAACCAATGACTGACAAGCAATAGATTGTTCAGATGTGTGTCTCAGGCCATCAAGAGGAGCTTTCTCACAACAAGCAATCTGTTTTCCTTTGTTTAATCCATTAGCTCAATCTGCAGCTTTGTCATCAAGATTCTTTATAAGCTCTTGTGCCAGATAAATCATATCCAATGCATCCCTGAGCGAAACCTGTTACTACGTAGACTCTTGGCATCAAGAACCTTCACTTGCGTTACATTGAAAAACTCGAGACGACACTCGGTCAGAGGAGTGTTTATTGGTCTCCACACAACATCACAACTCACAACGCTCATGGGAACTCACTTCAAGCCCACATCAATAAGACAAACACCTAATCCTAAACAATAAAGTTTCCAATTTCCATAAGCAAGAAGCAAAAGTGAAGTTCAGATGTCAAGCACTCCACTACTTAGCAATGTTGCATCCCTAAAGACTCAGATTTAAGAATAAAAGAAGACACTAGAGATAGCTTATAATTCATTATACATGTATATCATGTGACACCGGCTTTGGGTATCCTTTCTATCAAGTCTCTTGAACATTTAAACTCATATAGTGGGCCCACACTCAAAAATCTGTGATACATAAAGGGAGGCATCATGATATCCATAACAGACTAGAACTCCACAGGCAAGATGGGATTAAAAATGTACCACTACACCTGCACTATTCATGTTTCTTGCTACCTAGCCAGCATCTTCATTCGTTGGAGATAAAGGTCAGCATGAGGTGCAGCCACAGTCACTAGCCCTACTTGATTGTCATCAAACAACAAGTAGGGCTTCCTCATGCTGAAAAAACAGGTGATGAAATTACCCTGCTTGACCTTTTACTTACCCAATCCAGCTTTCCCAAATCTTCATGAAGGAAGTTGAGTGAGTGATTGCACATGGGGTGGGTCCACATGATGAAACGGTCTTTCCGTTGAATCATCTCACTTGTGCTAATAGGATTAACATGCATTATCTATGAGAACTAGCCAAACGTGTAGATAGTACCATTCCAAGAAGGGATCAGCATAATGTTAAACCTCTCTTGCACACATCACTTCATCTTTCCCATGGATGTCTATGTGGTGCTCAAGTATAACATGTATAAAGCAATTGTAGGTAGTCATACAGGACCAAAGAGTGGATAGAGATAGTGAGATAAAAATTTTGAGCACTAGAAGCCAAGATATAGGAGATCTAATGTTGTGCTATGGGGGATGCTACGTGTTCCACGCAAGTCAATTACACAACATACATTTATGTTGTGTACTAAACACACTTCTATTACTACCACGTGTCATGTATTCGCATTGTCCTAGACTAGTACTCTATTTAGTAGCTTCATTTGGGCAGTACCTTGGAAAAAACCTTATGCTACATGATATTATGCAATCATTATCTATGCTTACTCCTCTAAAGCATCCTGTCCTAATTCAAATAACCCTACTTTTCCCTTCCCTCTCCCTTATCTTCACCAAGAAACCATCAAGCAAATCATCAAGAAACACATCACCAAACTTTGGCAAGAATTCTTTCATTAGTTGATTATGTTCTCTTTCAAAACGGTCACATAAATATGCCCGATAGTTGTCACTCTCTAAGTAGTGCTCAAGCTCCATCACACATATAAAGTAGTAAACTTGGCAGAAGATATTCTCCTTGCAGCATGTACGGCTGGCCCTCTTTTTCAAAGTCATTAAGATAATCCCTTTGGAAAGTATAGCATAGCTCATAGAGCCATTCTCTGCCTGGGACTACATCGGCCCTATCCAAGAGCATGGTTTGAAAATTCAAGGCCTCATGTAAGTTTGGACATACAAAGGGCTAAAAGGGTCTATATAGGGAATCTCTATCACTACCTAGTCTACACAGCTCTCTCTATCTATCATATATCTATATGTACATATCTATATGATATATATATATATATATATATATATACATATATACATATACATATATACATATATACATATATATATATATACATATATATATATATACATATATATATATATATATATATATATATATCGCCACAACTGCAACTGATCTTGCTCTACTCTAGGATTGACTTGCCAAACCTTCCCCAAGAGGCCTACAACACGAACCCTCTACCATGGGAGAAGGGGGTCGATGAGCGCACCCTCTCTCCTGAGTCAACCGTCACCCAAAACGGCGAAGAAGGAGACAGAGGTGTCGGCTAGCCGACCTGCGACAACCAGTGGGATGCCATGGGGGGTGAGCTGTCCAAGCCAACCGGCATCACCAGGCATGAGGATCTGAATCTCCAGTGGTACCAACCAGCGGGCAGGAATCGCTCCATCTATCTCTGTACGCCTCGCCTGAGCACCACGAACGCCCCCAGCTACGGCTGCAAGTGCAGCTATCTCCAAGTGCCTGTAAGTGTCCCTCCAAACTCGAAGGGATCGAGCGGGCCCCCGCATCCAGCCATCCCACGAGATATGCGACCTCTCCCCCAGCTGAAGGCCCGAGACATCTCTGACCTGACCGTTCCAGATGAGCGGCTGGCGGTCGATCTCCCCCTGACTGCTAGGAGGCGACTGGATGAGGCTGAGACGAAGTCGCCTCCAAACCGTGAACAGGCTACGAATGAGCAGGGAACGGGGGCAGGTAAGCGGTGCAGAGGTAAAGATCCACCTGAGGGACGGCAGCCACTCTCCTCCTCGGCGCGGGGTGCAAGAACTGATCCCCTGCTGAAGTAGCAACTTCCACGTTTGCCCCCCCGAGGTCAAACCGCGGATAACTAACTTGCCCAGCAGGGCCTGACTCTGGAGCTCTGGATCAATGACTCCTAAGCCACCCTCCGCCTACGGAAGAATGACTCTCTGCCAGGCTACCCTGGCTCTGGTATCTTTGAGACCATCCCCTCCGGAGCACAGGAAGTTCCGAACCATACTCCTGAGCTGTGCCACGCAAGACCGTGAGAAGCACCATCAAGAGGCCACATACCAGGCCGCGGCCAGGAGAACCTGATTGACCACAAGGGCTCGACCTGCAAGAGAGAGCTTAGCAGTGCTCCAAAAAGCCAGTATACATATGTGTATATATATATATATATATATATATATATGTATATATGTATATATGTATATATACATGTATATATATATATATGTATATACATACATGTATACATATGTATATATATACATATGTATTTATGTATATATACATACATATGTATATATATACATATATATATATATGTATATATACATACATATGTATATATATACATATATATATATATGTATATATATTTATACATATGTATGTATACATACATATGTATGTATACATACATATGTATGTATACATATGTATACATGTAAATGAAGCCAAAAGAGTCTTGAGATACATCAGAGGTACAAGACAGTTTGAGATAGAATACAGAGGAAGTCATCCACGGTTGCATGGATACTGTGACAGTGACTATGCCAGAGATCATGAGACCAGGAGATCGACACAAGGATATGCATTTTTCCTTGGTCAAGGTGCTATATCATGGTTGTCAAACAAACAGCCAACTGTTTCTTTGTCTTCGACTGAAGCAAAATATAGAGCACTCACTACAGGTGCATGTGAGGCTATATGGCTCAGAAGACTATTGTTAGAAACAAATTACTTTGATGAGTTAAAGCCAACAACAATATACTGTGATAATCAATCGGCTCAAGCATTGGCCAAAAATCCAGTATATCACTCCAGAACAAAGCACATTGATGTCAGAGAGCACTTCATCAGAGAAAGAGTGTTACTTGGTGACATCACACTGCAGCATTGTGATAGCAAAGAAAATATTGCAGACATCTTTACCAAACCACTCGGTAAAGAGCTATTCGAGAAACACCGACTAGCTCTTGGTTTGCCGCAGAGGAAGGACATTCCTATTAAAGGGGTGTGATGGAATATAATGCTCAGTCCTTTGATTACCCAGAATCATCATCTTGAGGGAAGGCCTACTTCATGATGTTGATCTTGAGGGAAGGTGTTGAGAGTTCACACTCAACATCATGTGATCATGTGTGCATAGCACCATCACGTGATCATATGTGCATAGCACTAACCTTATAGAGTGCTATAAAGGAAAGGGTTAGATCCCCTAACCCTAACCCTAAAAGGGTTTGTATATATTCTTATTTTTCAACTAAATCTAGTGTACAGTTAGTCATTTATGGTGTGCTCTCTAGCTGTGCCCTCTCTCCTCATCTCCACTCTTCTCCTCTCCCCTCTTCATATTTTGTCAGCCTGCACATCCACTTCAAATATTGGAACCAAGGAGGGGTTTCTTGTGAGAAAACACTCTTCCTCATCACCTTCAACTTCCGCCACCATGTTAATTCCTTCAGCTACCAAGGGTTGAACACTTTTGGAACACTCCTTATTGGAACCATGGACATTTTAAATTTCTTCTTTCCCTTTCGAACAGTTACCCTATCAGCTCCCCAATCTACCCTTTCGAAGTTCGAACATGTTAATTCCTTTATATATATATATATATGTATGTATGTATACATATGTATACATGTATGTATATATACATACATATACATGTATGTATATATACATACATATATATGTATGGATGTATGTATGTA
>NC_141608.1:37978541-38008541 GCF_047967505.1 Dipteris shenzhenensis | reverse complement strand
TTATATGATTGGGAAGAATGAAAACTTGAGGTGTATCAATGGGACTCATTGTACTTTTGATTTATCAAAGTAATTGTAGTTTTCATGCAAAAGTATTATAGTTTTTGTACCTAAAATTTTTGTTGTGCTTTAATATAGGATGGATCTTGAGGCTACAACATTTGTCAATGGTATGACAATGAAATACAATGGAAGAATTTATGCCCCAAAGGACTTCACAAACTGGACCATTGTTGACACAACAAAGAAAGAATGGTTCTTGGCATTGCGCAAAGGAAATCTCATTCTAGTGATGACAAAGAGAGAGTTGGAGAAAGATGAGCGGGCATTAGATGTATCTTTCTCAAAGAGAAATTTGATTCAAGGGGGCACCTTACTAGGAATAAAAATTGAAAAAGATAGCAATACAATAATGATTTACACAAGGTCAAGAATGAGCAATAGATTGTTTCTGCTTTCAAAGAAAGATGCAATGCACTTGTGATGCCGCCACCAAAAGCACCTAGATTTCCTAAATTGGTTCTTGCATTGAAGATCCTCCAACATGTGTGGGAGGAATTTCCCATTGAGGAAGCAAGAAAAATGCAGTCAAAGATAATCCTGGAATACTTTCAAGGTGCCATTGAACAAGGTTCAACTTCATTGGAGGGACCTAAGGTGCAAGAATCCACACATGAGAAAGGAAGTGATGAGACACGCCATGTATACCTGGTTCATGGTAATACTAACAAACAAATGAGAAAGGAACTGGAGTGGATGAGATAGAACACATTGTACCATGAGACATGCCATGTAGACCTGGTTCATGGTAATACAAATGAGAGAGGAATTGGAGTGAATGAGACAGAACACATTGTAGAATTGGATGAGGGTCTTGTACACGTGGATGCTTACAAGGGATCTACATTTGAGACAGGAATTGATTTGGCTGAGACACGACATGCATCAGATGATACAGGACATGCACATTCATCTCAAATAGGAATTGAATTGGCTGAGACATGACATGCATCAGATAAGACAGGACATGCACATGCATCTCTCGTTCATGGTATTACTCACTTAGATTGTGTAACTCATGAAGTTGATGGAATAACAGAACAAGTGCCGCCCTTTAGCATACTTAAAGTTGAGGCAATAGAAGAAGAAGTAGGGTGAGCTAAAGCAGTTCACATAGAGCCCCTAAAAAATAAACCTCGACATCAAATGCAAAAGGCGAGTACTTCACAAGCTATAGTTCCAAGTCCTACAACTCGAAAAAGAGGTCGTTCATATACAAAGAAAGGGCAAAGAAGAGAAGAGGAAGATCACAAAGAGGATGTGGAGGGTCTTGAAATGGAGTCAGATTTAGAAGCAAAAATGTTATCAATGAAAGAACCTAAATCTTTGATTGAATGAGGCTATGATAGATGAGGATCCAGGATATATATGGGGTGAGAAGAGTCAAGTTATACATGCTTCAATAGTGGTCAAAGCAAGCATCTTCACCAATAGCAATACCTTAGATATTGTCTATGCTGAAAAGATTTTTCAGGCTTTGATTGATGGAAAGAAACCACTTGTTTCTAATTTGGTACTCCGTCTAAGGGCATTTTGGCCAGTTAGAGGAGATTCTAGTCAATCCATGGATTTCTCTCAGCCTATAGATTTTGAGATGCAATTCACTAAGTTCCTCAGAAAACAAGTTCCCTTACTTCAAGAAGGATAGAGTTCAGTGAATGATCTAGAATGACATATAAAGGATGCCAAGAGAAATTTCTTAGCTCATTGCACATTTGAGGCAATAGATGGTCAGCACTATGCCTATGCTTGTAATGAGTGTTCTAGAGAGGCATACAATAAAGGAGAAATTACTTATCAAATCTTCGTGAGTGTGCCTCAATTCCACTACTATTCTGCATGCATTTGTATCTTCAAGAACGAGAAAAAATATTTGATTGAGTCGGAAAGACTTAATCATGACATTCATGCACTACGAAAGATCATCTCCACTTCAAAGATGTTGCTCAAAGCTAGGACCATATGGAAAACTTTTCATTCTCCTGTGACCACTCTCAAAAGAACTACAACTAAAGTGGAAGCGGATAATCTTGTTGACTTCTACACATGCATGAGTGCCATTGTACCAAGGGGAAAGCACAAAAGAATAGAGGTGATTACAAGCTCTAAGACAGTAAGGGACAGGTATCAAGACTACACAAGCATACTTTTCCATAGTGATGAAGTTTTTCATCAGATCAAAGACGTGTGTCTTGCATGTGAGAAGGGAGATGTCACATATGAGGCTCCATTATTGATTAAAGACAAGGCAAAGAAGATTGAGAAAAAAGAGATGATGGCTCGGATGTGGAGGCCTCTAAGAAACTTGCCAGACAAATACGCAAGTCTTGCTACAGATAAATTAATGTCCAAAGAATGGTTTTTTGGCAAAAAGGATAAAGATCATTGCATGGAAGATTGCATCATCTAACAGGTCAAGCGTGATGTAGTAAAGAGTGCAATTGAATATTTGTTGGCAAAAAAAATATTCCAATTAGCCAATGTAAAATTGATCATAGCATTTTGAGGCAGATGGCATCATCTTTACCGTCAGCTAAACAGAAGGCTTGGGTGCATAAATGGGTGAAGGTAGATGATGATGGATCTAAAATTACTCCTTCTATGGGAAGTGAAATTCCAAAAAATGTGTATGCATATGCACACAAAGTCATCAATAAGCACACTCTCAGAAATGCAAAAACTTTGAACAAGGGCTTTTTTTTCATACATGAGATCATTTTAGAGTCTGGAAAGAGTGTTGAGTGCAAGGGAGTTTCATTGAATGATTTTTTGTCTGATGACACTACTTGGGAGAGGCCTCAACTTTTCTTTGTCTATGAAATATCACTAGATGACATTCGTCAACTCCTTGACAGAATATTACATACCACCATTGGTAGAGTGGGACTATGCAACATAGTCATATTTGCTGATAAAGATGACAAGGAAAAAATGTGTGCTACCGTAGAAAAACAATATGACAATGAGCTTAAGATTTACAATGGTATATACTCAAGAAAGAGGGACAAGAGAGAATGCAGTCTCAAGATATAGAGTCTTGAAACCTTTTTCTTGTGCATGAAGAGCCCTTACAATGATCCCTCCTTACAGAACAACATTAGAGGGAATGCAAAGAGATTGCAACTAGTGCTGGAAGAGCATGAAGCTTCAAGTCCCCTCCATTGCAACACAAATCACTATGAAAGGCCAGCAAAAAGTGCTGATCTTTTAATTAGTATGATGGAAATTTTGCTGCCGTCCGGATGGAAAGTCACATTGTGTCAAATGGGACATTTTTTAAAAGCTCTTATCAGAAAAGGACACCATGTAAATATTATTAAGAGCCCTGCTTGCTTGGAATACCTTGATACCATTGCTTCTCTCAGTATGATAAGAAAGGTCCGATCTCAAGGTTCGATCTCACATGAAGAGGATGCTGACATAGAGATGTCCATGTATGATGAGAGCAAGAAAGATGATGAAAGTGTTGAAAGCTCTAGATATGATAGTGAGGACACTAGCGATAGTAAGGAAGCTAAAGGAGATGGATATGACACTTGACCCTGCCTCAGAAGGTTACATAAAAGACCACGAAGATATCTAGAGGTCTGAAAACTTATCTTTAATTTTCTTTATTTATTTAAAAGCATTTTTTAAATTATAATTGATTTAAAATTTTGAATCTCATAATTATTTTATCCTTTTATAGGGGGAGGAAAAGGAGGAGGATGAGGAGGACATAGCTGGAGTAGAGAATATAGGAACCTCATCTCAAGAAAGCAAAGCTGCTCTGGCTATCCATCGGATGAGTCTAGAAAATAATTGTACCTTGCAGCAGATGGAGAAGTCATTTCAAGTTAGGTTTCAAGTTCGAGAACAACCTCAAGAAAGCAAAGCTGCTCTGGCTATCCATCGGATGAGTCTAGAAAATAATTGTACCTTGCAGCAGATGGAGAAGTCATTTCAAGTTAGGTTTCAAGTTCGAGAACAACCTCTTACTTTTCTATTCAATGAAGAGGACATTTTCAATCCTTTAAATTCAAGAAAGAGGTTAATGACAAGGTCATAATATCCATCCTCATGAAAGAGGTTAATGACAAGGTCATAATATCCATCCTCAGGTTTGACACAAACTTTTTCTTGACTTTATGCTTTTGTATTTCCATTGGATCAAATGAACTAATATTCTTTTCTTTTTATTGCAGTATGGTTTTAGAATAGTTTCCCCTATAAATACAGAGATGTGCATATATGGTCGCTCGATCCTCTTGTTTCTAATGTACTTAGAAACAATAAGAAAAAGACCATAGATTACATTTTTAAATGGTTGCAACCTGTTGATTTGACTGCGGTGCGAGTTATCTTTACTACATATCATGAGGAGTGAGTATCAATTCCTACTTAGCTTATCTCTTACATTGTGGAGGATTATATCAAATAATAATTATTCTTAATTGATAATGCAGCTCGCATTGGAGCCTGGTGACTGTGAACATCTTAGCCAAGCAATGTTTCTTTGTCAATTCAATAGCATCCATCCATCGGAGTGTGTCAAAGTAAGTGTAACCTACCTATGTCACAATTACATCAATGAGATGCATCCTATGCAATGTGCACATTCATTTATGTTATCTATTTTTATGTGTAGCTCGGAAGTTGGTAGGTGCTATAGATGAACTTATTGAAATGGAAGGTGACTTAGAAGATCAAATAGAGTATGTAACATGCCCCACAATGAAGCAAAATGATGACCACAATTGTGGGTGGAGAGTCGGATAAATTTTTACTTTGAGCAGCGGTGAAACCTCATTGTTGACATATACAAACTTGCATCTACATGCATTTATGTCATCTATCATTAAGGCATTTATTGATAATGTGGTGGAGCATCTAGAGGAAACATTGGTTGCTATGCCCATAAGTTGTCCTAATGTAACTGCTGTATTGGATGAAATGGGGAGCTCTTTTAAGGTCAAGGTTATCATTAGCAAGCGACCTCATGTTTTGACATTTGGTAGCAAGAAAGTTACAATCCTCTCTGACCCTTTGAAAGAGGCTAATGACAAAGTCATGATGGGCATCCTTAGGTTTGATATGAACATCTCTTGGCTTGATACTTCAATCATTTGATTCAATCTATTTCTAACATTTGTTTAATTATTGCTGCTGCAGTACCATTATATCTCACTTTCCTAGATCAGTACAGAATCGCATGTGTATGCTCGATTCTCTCCTTTCAGTTGTACTTAGTGATACCAAGAAGATGGTAGATGATGTTTGTTCAATGCTACAACCTTTAGACTTGGATGGCATGCTAGTCATCTCTATGCCATATTATGAGAAGTAAGTATCATTTCTATCTTTCTTTTACTCTTTTATTTGTAATATTGTGTCAATTAATACTTAATGTTGTGATAAATCTCATCGCTCTTTATTGGTGATGTAGCTCACATTGGAGCCTGATAGTATGGGATCTTGATGACAACCATTGTTGGTTTGTCAAATCATTTATAGGCTTTCACAGGGTGTTCAAGTAAGTGTTCTTTTATCATATCATTATGAACATGCATCTTAATATTTACTACACAAATTCACTTTGTCATATGTCATGATGGATAGGTCTGCAAACAAGTTAGTATTTGCGATTATGAAAATCAAGGAGCATCAAGACCAACCAAATTTCTAGGCACACCTCGTAGTAGAGCAAAAAGACAAGTTTAGTAGTGGGTGGAGAGTTGCCTATAGCTTCATGTTGTTCCTCAATGAAATTTTTGAACATGTCTCAATAGAAGCATATACAAAGCTCAAGCTACAAGATTTTATGGCTAAGACTATTCACTACCTAACTGCTACCATTGGGAAACAACATGATGGACTCAATGAAGAACCTGAGGGAGCCAAAGAAAAACAAGAGACAATTTAGTCTCCTTCTGCATCACAGCCTCAAGTAGCATTAAAGTCTCCACTTGAATTAGAGACTCAATGCATTCTTCCTACATAAGAATTAGAGACTCAATGTACATCTACAACATCACATCTTGCATTAAGTCTATTTTGATTGCACTAGAAGTAGAAACTCAATGTACACCATCCACACAAGAAGTAGAGACTCAATGTACTCTTAGAGCATCACAGCCTCAAGAGGACTCATCAGACTCTATTCACTTGTAAAGCATGTAGAAAGAAACATGAGTCCTTGAATATTTTTATCTTTTTTGTGTTGACTAATGATAGTGTTTTTTAATTCTCTTTGGGAGGTCTTTATTATTCTTTCAGCATCCCGATCAAATCGGCCATACCGAGTGCTTTGATAATGTAGGTTGCTTAAGAGGTCCAAGAGATCTTGTCATACTTTTATAATATATTGTAAAAGTCTTTCACTCTTTGCTATCTTCTGAGTCTCCTCCCTCTATATCTTCCTCTGTGCATCAAATTCCTCTCTCAGTGGAGAGCCTTGTCGAATTCTTGCGTCTCTCCTTGCTCCTTGGTCAGCAACCCATTGTTTGAGACTGTTGATTCCAGACTCCACGTCTCCGACGATGCCAAGGACATCCATAGTGAGTGGAGAGATGATAAATTAAGAGTGATAAATGAAGAATGTGCTTGGAGAAGGACTAGGATGGATGAAAGAAGGGAGTCTAATTATATTGTTCTTTTCTTCAATCACTTTTCATAGATTTAAACCGATTCAAAATCTATCATCTCATGTGTCTCTCACATTTACAGTCTTTTATTTTTTACTTCACTCAATGGATAGCTCACCTCTCTAAATTTATTAAATCGGTTTTACTTTTTTTGAAGTCTAACTTATTATATACAATAAATATCTTATGATGAGAATCTAATAATTATATCATTCTTGTGTTCCATCACTTTATTTTATAGATTTCAATGTACTCAAAATCTATCATCTGACATGTCTCGCATTACGGTCTTGCATCAACAAGTCTAACTTATTAATTTAAAAAATATCTCATTATGAGATTCTAATAATTATATCATTCTTGTGTTCCATCATTTTATTTTATAGATTTCAATGTACTCACTGTCTTGCATATCTCACATGTCTTGCATTACGGTCTTGTATCCCATCATTTTATTTTATAGATTTCAATGTACTCATTGTCTTACATGTCTCACATGTCTCACATTACGGTCTTGCATCTGTTACTTTAAATAATCTAATCATCTCAGCCTCTACCAATTTTTTATTCTAAATCTTTTATCTCACATTATGGATCTGCAGTTCTATAAATCCCTTAGTAGTCATTCATCTTCTATATCTCGCCCGCAGCAAACACTTCTTCCACTTTGCTCTTCTTACCTTACTCCTCTCCTCAAGCTTACTCCTTTCGTCTCACATTATGAGTCTACAGTTCTATAAACCCCTTAGTAGTCATTCGTCTTCTATATCTTGCCCGTAGCAAACACTTCTTCCACTTTGCTCTTCTTACCTTACTCCTCTCCTCAAGCTTACTCCTTCCATCTTGCCCGTAGCCTTACCTCCTCTCCTCAAGCACACTCCTTCCATCTTGCCTTACCTCTGATAGTTACCTTTCTCACTCTCGTTACCTTCCTCCTCTTGTTTCCATGGATCTTTTTAAAGTAATCGATTCCATCGAGGAAGCCATTGGTAGCACCAAACTATGGATTGCTGAGAACCAGGGAAAGAAAGAGGAGAGAAAGCAAAATCCAGCTCTGTTAACCCAATACGAGAAGGATGACTTTGCTTATTAGAAGGTCTTAGAGAAGGACGAGAAAAGAAACTAGTGAAATAGATAAATTGTAGTCATGTAGGAGAGAGCTGACATATTTTTAAAGTGACAGTGAAAGGCTTATTTTAATTTTTAGTGTTTTTCAACACCTTTATCAAAATTGTAAGAGTTTGCTACTTCCACTTGATTGCATTAGGATTTAATCGTATGAGATTTGCATGCACAGGAACATATAACACATTTCTCTTGTCTTGATCCATCTACTCTAGCATAGATCCCAAAGAGTCTTTATGCTCACTAGCCTGGTCCACAGATCCTGCATGTGACATATTTATTTGAAAGTGTTTCCACTGAATGTGTATCCTTTTTTCAAGGTGATCCTCTTGCTGGAGGACTGCAACAAGCTCTTGGTATAATGCAGTGATGCCCTATAGCAAAAGATTTTGTGCTAACACATCCACATCATTATTGGCTAGACTTAGTAGTTGAGGTTCCAACTTGGAAATTGTTTCCTTTTGACTTTTCAACTCTATGAACTTTTCTTTATACTTACTCAGTGTTGAGGTGAATGCAAGCTTTAGATTATTTAATTATTGAGCTGCTTTTGGCTACCCTAGCAATTGATCATTAAGAACATGGAGTTGGAGTATCTCTTTTTATTGAGAATCTAGTTCTACTTTGGCATTTGCAAGTGTCTCCCTTGATGCTGCTATGCATTCCTTTTCTCTAAGTTCTTTAACTCGATGCTTATCTTCTAAGGACAACTCATTGATTTTGTCTATTTTAGGCACCCTCTGCATGGCTACCAAGTGTCACAGGAAGCACCGAGTATGAGGGGTCCCACACCCTCACCTCCTAGCCATGCTAGCCTCCCCATCACCCAAAAAGAGTCGACCGGGATTAGGGAAGGGTATCACAAGTCCTTATTATATTCTAGGATCTCCAATTTACAACATTACTTATAGGATTCACCCACTCAATGCCATGTGTCTTATGCATGTATCAAGGGCCATTAGCCCCTCATTAATCCATTAGTCCAAGGTACCATGAGGGGGTTAGGACCACACCAAGGCCCCTATAGGCCCATATTACCAACACCCCCCCATGGGCCCAACCCACGAATATCAAATTGCCAATCCATAGTTGTTGCTCAACACCTACATTGGGCCCAAACAGCCAATCAAATGCAGTCACCCACTAAGAGCCTAGGCTACCAATCACAAGCGGTCCATGGATAGCACACACAAATCATCACTTCCTGCGTGTGTAGCCGTCAGAGAATCACACGTGCCATCTTTCCCAACAGTCACTACCGTCACTGCCACATGTCATCACCACAGTCCATAGGCCAGCCACCTACTTTGATACCAAATGTAGACAGCCTCTGCATGGCTACCATGTGAAGATAGTGGGAGAGAAGGAAGGAGCCTCACTTGCAACTTTCTCACATACACAATGGGGGAAAACACACAAAGGTGGAGGCTGAAAACAATTTTCCTCTTCTTAGTTGTGAAAGCCAAAAGAACTCTTGTACAAAGAAATAGAAGAACCCTATATGTGGGTCTCAAACCAAACTCAGCTAACTAAGGTGGCATACTAACTGAGCCACGAACTAGAGTACATAAGGATAGCTGTCATCCAGCTACTATTCATGGGCAGTGTAGGTAGGAGGTCTCCTACAGCCATTGGAGATTCCATTTGGCAAATGGGAAAGTATCTCCATGGATTTCATTGTAGGGTTACCTAAGACACAAAAGGGCCACAACTCTGTGTGGGTAATTGTGGATCGGTTGACCAAGATGGCTCATTTTATTCCTGTCAGTGAAGATGTTAAAACTCCAGAATTAGCTAGGCTATTTGTGGAGCATATCTATAGATTATATGGGCTACCAGCCAGTATTGTTAGTGACCAGGATAGCAAATTTAACAACCATTTTTGGAGGGTTGTGTTTAAGAGGTTGAAAACTTCATTGAATATGAGCACCGCAGATCATCCACAGAGTGATGGTCAAACTAAAAGTGTTAATCAAATCACTGAGGATATGCTTTGAGCATATGTGAGTAAATGGCAAACTAATTGGGAACAGTATTTGCCTATATTAGAACTTGCATATATTAGTGCCAAACATTCAACTACAGGTTTCAGTCCATTCATGATGATGTATGGATTTCAACCAAGAGCCCCAATGATTGTGGGACTCAGAAAAGAGAAGGTTCAAGCAGCCAAAGACTTTATTGAGGATAGTAAAAAAATGCTTAAGTTAGCTAAAGATAGCATAAGAAGAGCTCAAGATAGAGCACCAAGTCATGCAAACCCCCACCATAGAAAGTTGGAGTTTGAAGTAAATGAGAAATTCTACCTTAAGGTACTTGAATCTTCAGAATCACTAAAGATAGGTAAATGTCCAAAGTTAGCTCCTAGTTATTGTGGACCATTCACAATATTTAAGAGGATTGGAGAACTTGCTTACAAATTAGCCTTACCTGAGGGATGTAGAGTACATCCAGTTTTTCATGTTAGTAGGCTAAAAAGAAAATTAGGAGATGATGATAATCACATTGGAAATGAAGTCCTAGTTGAACTCATTGAAACTGCATCTTTACCACATGCACTAGAAAGAATTTTAGATAAACAAGAAAAAAGAATGCAACATACAATATGGCAAGAATGTCTAGTTGAGTGGAAAGATAGATTTGAAGAGAGTTCAACATGGGAAAGGGTAAGCAATCTCCAGAGGAGGTTTCCCAATTTTGTTTTCGAGGACATAAACCATTCTTAAGGGAAAGGGAATGTTACGTCAGCCATAATCCCGGGAGTGTGGATATGGTGAAGTGGGAAGCCAAAGGGCTTAACAATGCAATGGTGGACACACGGGATTAATGCTTAGGTATATAGAAGGATGCCAAGAGGGGTCAAAAGACTAAGGTCCTTTGAAACAACACTTGGCATAAAAGGGGGTCCACATGTCATGCACTGGGCTAGGAGGGAGGATTATAGAGGGAGCCAAAAAATAAAAGAGGTTTGGGGGGGAGAGGACCAGAGAGACGTAGAAAAGCCTCCAGAAAGAATCTGTGGCTAGGTGGACTAGCAAAGAGAAGCCCTCTTGCTTAGGTCTCCTATCACCTTCCTACTTTTTGTTAGAGCATTTTGTAAAAGGAGCTATGATTGTATTTGCTCTACCATGCTTTCCTTGAGCTTATGAATTTCAATCTCAGCACTTTACAACTTGGTTTGGAGTGATGGGAGCATTTGTCTTTCCATTTCTCTTTGGTGCTCATCTGATGCCATGGTAGCAAATAACTATGACCATTGTTGCAATTGCTGACTATGATGTTGTATGATGTATAATGTGCTCTTTCCTTTCTTGTATTCATCATATAGATGACTCCCATGTGCCCATGTGGAATTCAGATCTCTTTTCTAAACAACAGTCTATTGCAAGGTGTCACTAGAGACATATTAGGGTTGGAGGATTACCAAAAAGCGAGCGAGACAAAAAAAGTGAGTGATACAAAACAATGGAAAATTTATAAGTCCCCTATTTGAGTAGTAAGAAAATATAATTTATTCGAAATTCCATATGTTTCCTTAATGCTAGAAGGTTAAATATGCTAGAAGGCTAAATATGCATATAACTTTAAAGCTACTAACACTAACTTCACATCACCCCTAAGAGAGGTGTATGTTTCATTGCCAAGTCATCATTAGTAATCCACGGGTTCACCTCATAAAATTTTAGAATCCTACTTGCATTCAAAAGGAGGGGTATTTTAATAGAACTTTTGGAAAAAATTTAACAAATTTAGAATAACAAGAGGGGTTTTGAATTCAACTTTAGGGAAAAATCCATTAGCTCACAAGTAAAGAGGCATATCTTTAGTGGGGGAAAAAATTTAGATAAGGGGTTTTTTAAATACCCATTCAATGCACGTGATACCTAGGGTTCCTTAAGTAGTTCACCCCTCGGGCACTAATATCAAAGAAAAACCCTACTACAATCAAGTTCTCTCTTTCCACCAGAGTAATTTGTTAGTAGGGTTCCTTAATAGTGCACCCTGCACCCCCCGAGCATTAGTATCAAAGACAAACCCTACTACAATCATGTTCTCTACTTCCACCATAGTAATTGAGATCATTAGTGCAACCTTCCACACAAGTGGGGTGTTTCCAATGACTCCTTGAATGGATTACTCAAGATTCCATGCATATGTAAATTCTTAGCTTTTTTAACTCGATTCACTCTTGGAACAAAACCCATGTTTCTTTGTTATACTGCAAAAACATCCCACCCTAATGATTCACTCGAACATTCCACCAATGCAATTAATTAGCCACAAATTTGAATTTTGGTACATGAAGTTTTACTAGGTGGTCTAAATAGGCATGCTAATCATCTAAATCATACCTTGCCATTTGATTTGATATGTAACATGACCCTATTTTGACTTGTAAATGAAAAGATTCAAGGATGTGAAAATGCCATCTTTTGGGCCAAAAAAGGTAGTGCGCTCCCTGTTTTGGCCCAAAGATGGCATTTTCACATCCCTATATCTTTGCAAGTTGTCAGAATTTGGTTGTTTTTACCGAAACGTGAGTTTTAAATGTCCTTGTATCTTTTGATTGTCAAATACAAATGGCATAATGTTACATATCAAATAAAATGACAAGGCACAATTTATATGAATATCATGCCTTTTTGGACCATCTAAAGAAATTGTGTGCATTAGGATATGTATTTGGTGAATTATTGGCCAATTTGTTGCACCAAATTTAAAGCAATGTTTATCATAATAGGAAGCAAGAAGAGATTGTCTATTTTGGTAAAGAAAATAACCAATTTTAAACATCCTCTATCTTTTAATTGCACTCGAGGGGGCCACTCTTCATAAACCCATAAAGCATGTGCAAGCAACCAATGTGTTAAAAATTACCCCCATTCTTGCACTTTTACATTTTCTCATGTAATTTGTAAACCCTTGTACATGCTTACGTTTTCAATCTTAAATAAATATACATATATAAATTGTTATATATCAATGTTTCACTCTCGTGTAACTACGCAGGAACCATCTAACTCTACTTGTAAGCCCCCCATATGAGGAGAAGGCATTTGAGTAGCTCGGTTATCCGGTAGGTCCTGGTTTGGACACCAAATGGGGCCCATGTGTGGCCTGATGGCTGGACAGCTTCAGATAGAGTTGGCACGCCGCCAACTAGGCTACATGCAAGTGCGGGAAGGCATCCCTTGACTAACCGCACTGAGGGTAGATGGAGCATTTCCTGGGGCAGCCCACTCTCGAGTTCCGGGGCCCGTTTGGAGCCTCAGATGATCTCGGATGGCTCTGGACCAGATGGTTCTGTTATTCTGTTTTGCGCTCCAGTTCTATCGTATGGTCGGTGGCCTATTTCGCCGACCCCCAGTCAACCGTTTTGGGTGGATTGGGTCGGTCACCCAATTGAGCCTAACCGACTAGGACTGGTGGCTATATAAGAGCAAGCCCATGAAGCCCATTTCATCATTGGCTACAGCAACCCTGATTCCTTAGCATCCAGCCTCCGTCTTCCATTGTTTCCAGCTTGCCATCGAAGCTTCTTTCACAAGAGCGCATGGTTGGGAGGCAATGCCATCTATTGTATCAGTTCTACAGTAATCAAATTGTTTATTTTCCATACTATCTTGTTTTCTATCTTGCGTACGAGATCCTATTATCTGTTGAGCACAGATGTATTATTTTCTTACATAAATTACATAAAGTTGTTATTTTATAAATCCCCTCATACACATAGATGGGATGCAAGTCCCCCCATTAACAAGGTACCCCTCATTGCACTAAAGTGATATGTCACATGTTTATGAGTGACCTTCGGGGTAATTGCCAAACCCAAATGGGGTCACATTAAAATAATCCTTAACTTTGGACTACTCAATTTTAAGAAATGTGACACATAATCCCCCTTTTACTTTCTATTTTAAGCAATTATTTTATGGGACACTTAGATTCTTTCTTTGCTTGCTTGATTTTCATACCGCTTCAACAAATTGTCACTCTCTTTTTTGGGCTTGCTTGCTTTCTCCTGCTCACTCTATCGACTACCTCAGGGGGTTGTGACCCTAGAGCCATGGAGTTGTCAACATTGTTGACTTGTGATTCTTGAAGAGGCACACTATTTATATCACTTATAAAGGCATTGGGTGGCATGCTCTTCTCTTGGATTTCTTCCCTGGAGTCCTATTGTGGTAGCAATACTAAATTGAGTTGCAGGATTCTTTGGCATGGAATATGTTTGGATTGTCGTCCATCCATCTTATCCACATTGAGAGTAGATGGAGGATCTAGTTCCCACTCCGGTGATAATATCATTTTTTCAAAGTCTTCTATATCTTGTGTTGAAAGGTGTATAGAGGCTTCCTCTTACTATATTGCAAACCTGATTATAATGGCCAATAGATGGGCAATGTAGCTTTTGCCCCATTATGTGTATTGGATACATAATTGCTTAGCAGTAAGGATATATGTTGAACCCAGTCTTGTAGTTTCTCCCTACCAAGGAGTGTAAGAGTTTTTACTGACTTGTTATTTTTTCTCACTCCTACATGATTGAAAATGTCAACCAAAAACTTGGCTCCCTCTTTGTAGATGGGGTTTAGAATCATATCATGGCATATTCCCCCGCTTTATGACTTTGTGTTAGGTGGGAATAAATCCTAAATCTCAAAGAATATTGAATCCAAATGTTTCTTTTGATATTCTTCTTGTGCTTCTAGGAATGAGAAAGCTTCCTGCATTGTGGATCTATTGAGGTAGATCTGTAAGGCATTTTCACTATGCATTGCTATGATGCACTTATCCTTCTCCAACTCTCTGCTTTCATATGACGTTATGAATTGACAAATGTATTATGTCATAGAAGGTGTTGGTAAGAAGGATTGTAGCTTCTCAAAAATATTTCATAGACCCTTTTACTGCAAGAAGTTGTATGCATCAGCTCACATTGGTGAACGTTGAGACTCATGTCCATACAAGTATATTGCTCCATCTATTGTTAAGTCTTTGTTAGCTTGGGTATCAAGATGTTCTGTACCTGCATCCTAGATTGTCGATTGTTCTGCCTCTAGTTCTCATGACTCTAGGGTCCTGAAATTCTATGGCATATCTCCTTGGCATGTTGCATCTATTTTCTCATCACTATCACTATACAAAACCATCAGCTGTGGTCATTTGGTTGTTGAACTGGTTGTTGAACTCTGGGTTGGTGATCTTGGATCCTGTCCTTATTCAGGTTGATTATAGGTAGCTTCAATTGATTTCAACCTAGGGCTCATAGGTGATGGCTGAGTCCTAGCTACCCTATGATTTCCCTAGAAAATTAAGATATAGGAGGAATGCCCACCTCACTAGAGTGCACCCACATGTTTTGGCACCACAAATTAATTGCATGACTAAAAGCCCTAATAGATAATTTCTTTGGTCCACACACATGGCACCCTCATCAATGAATAGCGTAAAATGCATCAGCCAGTCATAAAAGAAACATGCACTCTTAGCACATGGCACTATATTTGCACTACATAGCACATGGCACTATATTGGCATTGTCAGACTTGGACCTAATTCATGTGTGAAAAGCCAGGACTAAGATAGTCCACTAAGATGAACACTATATTGGAGAATTTGGGAATCTCCCTCTGAAGAGAGTGGGAGAGAAGGAAGGAGTCTCACTTGCAGCTTTCTCACATACAGAATGGGGGAATATACACAAAGGTGGAGGCTGAAAATAGTTTTCCTCTTCTTAGTTGTGAAAGCCAAAAGAACTCTAACTACAAAAGAATAGGTGAACCCTATATGTGGGTCTCAAACCAAACTCAGCTAACTAAGGTGGCATACTAACTGAGCCACTAACTAGAGTACATAAAGATAGCTATCATCTAGCTATTATTCATGGGCGGTGTACCAACCGTATCTACAGCTAATAAGTCGGTGAAATAAATGCACAACGTTCACCTTGGCATATCATGAGTGGAGCTCGATATCTCAACACTCCCCCTCGAGCTCAATCCCAATTCATGCACACCAAGCAGGTCTCTAAACTTGCATAGCTTCTCTACAACCAATGCCTTCGTGAATATGTTAGCTACCTGATCCTCTGTGCTAACATAAACTAGATCAATAAAACCTATTAGAACCTTCTCCCACACATAGTGATAACGCACCTCAATTTGCTTTGTTCTAGCATGATAGACTGGGTTATTTGCAAGTGTATACTACTGATGTTGTCACAATAAATGACAACTGACCCATCTGTAGATGGATGCATATCAAAAAGAAGATTATGCAACCAAGCTACCTCACATGCAGCCATTGCTGCACCCCTGTACTCAACCTCTGTGCTCGACAAGGCAATTGTAGGCTGTTTCTTACTGCTCGAAGTGACTGCAACACTCCCAAAAGAGAACATATATCCACTTGTAGATCGTCTATCAGAAATACTACTAGCCCAATCAGCATCAGTGTATCCATGCAATTGTATCTAAAGCCCAGTCTCATAAAATAGTTGATACTGCAATGTGGACTTCACATACCTCAGTATGCGTCCAGCCACATCCAAATGTGTTTTCCTTGGAGCCTGCATAAACTGGTAATAGTCATATAAATCAAACTTCCTACTATGCATCTGTACATAGTAGGGTCTTCCAAAAGCTCCCCTACATCTGCGCTCAACTTCACATTCTGCTCCAAAGGAACTGAAATAGGCTTATAGCGTGTCATCCCATATTTGGACAGCATGTCCAATCCATACTCCCTCTGCAAGAGTCGTATCCCACTTGGTGATCTACTCACCTCAATGCCCAAGAAATAACACAGCTCTCCCAAATCCTTCATCTCAAACTTTTGCTTCAATAGCATTTTCACATGAAGGATATCTTCATCACTATCACCTATGATGATCAAATCATCAACATAAATGACAAGCAGCATAATACCTTTCTCTGTTTTTCTCATAGTGAGAAATCTGCCTTGGAAATCTAAAAGCCAATAGTGACAAGATATTGTCCTATCTTGTCAGACCTCTGGGTGCTTGCTTCAAGCCAGACAAGGCTTTCTTCAACCTGCAAACAAACTCAGCATGAACAGCATGAACATAACCTGGTGGCTGCTCCATATAGACCTATCTTGCAAATCACCATGCAAGAAAGCATCCTTTACATCCATCCCTTTGATGCAGCCATAGCAATGATTGCTCTTACGGTTGCCATCCTTGCAACCGGACTGAATATTTTCCCATAATCAATGCCAATGTCTGTGCATACCCCTTGACAACTAATCTTGCCTTATATCTGTTCACAGAACCATCTGCATTGTGCTTCACCTTATCAACCCACTTTCAGCCAATTGCATTCTTGTCTTTAGGCAAAGGCACCAATTCCCATGTACCATTTCTTCCAAGGCATCCATTTCTTCATCCATAGTTTTCTCCCATTTTTCTTTTCCCATGGCTTGCTCAAAAGAAGTGGGTTCTGTTTCATGTATCACTTTGACCATATAGGCATAGTGAATGGCTGTAAATCCATCATATTTCAGCCTATCCATAGGATACCTAGCTCTAGTAGACCTACACAAAATAGGCTCACTACCAGGTGCTCTCAAAACATCCCTTGTCTTCCTTACTCTAGGTGTAACAATAGAAGGAATACCCAACTCATCATCAAGGCTCTGTTCTGAGCCACTAGATTCACCATCCACATAAGAGTGACCTGCATTCACATCAACCATGGGCTGATCTACTTTCTCTTTTCCTTTTCATGATACTTGCATACCACTATTTGCATTGCTTTGAGGAGATCGTCCTGATCTCAATCTGCCTATCCGTGGCGAAGTATGTGAATCACTGCTAGAGGACACTATAGGTCTACTAATATTTTGTGATTGCTACTTGAATTCTATCCAACATTACCATTTTGTGCATCTACATCATCAATCACATTTACTGTTTTATACCAGCTGCTCATCTCATCAAAAACAACATCTCTGCTCACTGTAAACTTATGAGTAGAAGGGTTAGAGCATCTATACCCTTTCTACTATAGAGAATAACCAATAAAGATGCACTTCTCAGCTTTTGGATTCAACTTGGATCTCAACTCATCTGGCACATGAACATAGGCAATGCACCAAAAACTTTCAAATGAGAAATATATGGTTTCCTACCAGTATACCTCTCCTCTGGCATCATGCCATGTATTATGTAGACTGCTATAGCAATTGCTTTAGCCCAATAATAATTTGGGAGGTCTTTTTTGTTGAGCACGGCATGAGATACCTCTCCAATATGCCAGTTTTTCCTTTCTACAAGTCCATTTTGCTATGGGGTATGACTGCATGAATATTGTTGCTTTATGCCATGCTCTTATAGGAACCTTGAAAACTCATTTGAGAGGTACTTTTCCCCTCCATTTGACCTTAGGCATTTTATTTCCAGGCCTGTTTCTTTTTCAACCATAGCTTCAAAAGCTTTGAAATGCCCAAACACTTCACTTTTCTTTATCATAAAATACACCCAAACTTTTTTGTTGTAGTCATCAATAAAAGTGACAAAATAATGACAGCCTCCAATAGATGCAGCTTTAGTAGTCCACACATTAGAATGGATTAATTCCAATGGCCTCTTACTCTCTTGAACATGTCTAGGAAATGGTTTCCTTGCATGTTTTCCAAATTGACAGGCTTCACATACCTTATGCATTTCTGCAACCTTGAACTTAGTCAATCCTGCAACAATATTTTGGGCCTACATTAATTTAAGTCACTGTACATTAACATGATCAATGCATTTATGCCAGATATAAATATCTGCAACTACACCAGTCCCATGTGCAAACATTACTGCACTCAATTCAGGCATGTCCGCATCCAACGTAAACATCCTACCCTTCTTCTTCCCTTTTGCTATCAAGCGACCTTTATTTTTCATATCCTCAACAAAGCATCCATGAGGATTAAATCTGACCTGCAAGCCCTACTCAACCATTTGACCAATAGAAATCCGAAGGTTCTTGGTGATATTTGAGACATGAAATACATCAAACAGGTATTTCTTTTTTAGATCTTGCATAGACAAAGGAATTTTACCAATCTGCATAATAGGATGTGCAGTATCATCACCAGTCTCCACAAATCCTTGTCTTTCCATTTTCCTTGCATTCCTGCATCCATTCTGCATGACCTGTCATGTGATTTGACATATTTGAGTCAACATACCACACATCATTGCTTTCTTTTGCCCTTGTCATAGAATTGGTCATGTGCTGCACCATAAACAGATGCTCATTTATGTCATCACCCTGTCTACTAGAGGATGCATAATTGCCTTGCTACAATTTTCCAATCATGATGTCATTCTGCTTTTTTTAACCATATCACCCATTTTACCACAGTAGTAGCATTCAACATTGTTGTTTGCATTTTGGCCTTTCTACCATCCACCACGACCTCTTTGGCTCCCCCTGCCTCTAAAGTTATCATGTCCTCCTCCATAGGACTAGTCTTCTTGAATTTTTTGCATATTCTGATTTCTACCACGGCCTTGAAATCGGCCTGCTCTACCTCTGCCTCTACCTCTTCTAGCATTTGAGTAGAAGACAGCTTCTTTTGAAGTTCCTCCTGAAGAAGATGCACCACCATTTCTCTGCTCTTCAGAAATTAGAAGAGCAATCAACTCCTCAAAATCAGGAAAATTCTCACGGATGGCAATGGATGTATAGAATTGTGCATAATCCTTTGCTAGGTCATAGAAACTAAATCATTATCTTCCACTAGTGACCCAATAGAAGCGAGGATTACCAAAAAGCGAGCGAAGAAAAGCGAGCAGCCCCAAATAAGCGAGCAAGATTAAATAGGTTTCAAGCGAGCGAGAACCTCATCCAGCATCTTATTCCTCTCAATATCATTGGAACAATTGATGTGATCATAAGCAAATTAAACATATTCCAACAATGAAGGCATGCCTGAAACTCACAATTAACTTCTCTTTCATCCCCATACTATCAATTTGAGTCGTTGTGGAGAGGTAGAGACACAACAATACATAAAATTTGCGATAAAAAAAGCAAACACTACTCAGATTGAATATCCACACAGCAAGATAATGATAGATCACAATGTAGAATATATGACTGAAAATATGTAAACATGATCATGTGCTACATATACATATCATGTCTTTTATGCTTGGAGTATGCTTGCAGAAGATCATCCATACATTCGATCCAAAAACATGGAAACAGAACTAACTATGTCAAAAGAAAAAAAACACATTTTCATCATAAGGATTAATTTTGCTTAGTGAAAATACCTATGTAATCTGGACAATACCATGCTTTAAAAAACTTAGGGAGCCAAAAAAGGATTTTAGCCCTCCATATTTCTATTATGACCAATGTCTGAATGATAGTTCTATCGGAACTAGAAATGAATGCATCTAACCACTATGTTGAGTGCTCATCCAGTATCCTATGTTGAGTGTTCATCCAGTATCCTATAGACTATTATGTTAAAGTCAATACGTGACCACAAACTCAAGCATAAGAGGAGCATGATTCAAGTGAAATAATTGGCAAAGACACTCGGTAACTAGTATCCTACTGCATCTAACGAAAAATATGCACCAGGCATTAACAAGCTTTTATTTCCACCCGTATAAGCAAACTCGTATCTTGTACTATGAAAAACTTTAAGGAAAACAATTCACTTAATGCATCAGTTAAGCCAGTGACTACTCATCATGCACAATCAAACAATCATAAAGGAAAGTCTAGTCAAGCAAGTTGAAGCAAAAAACCAAATATCTATTCGGATCTATGCCGTGGTGTATCCGCCAACCATGAGTAGCAAAAGAACCTATGAAAAATGCAAAATAGGGATTATGCCACTCTACCATGATCACTTCCATGCTACAAATAAGGGAATACATAGTCATTTTAGGGTACTTTTAGGGTTCATTCCCAACCACTAAAAAGAGAGCCAATGCTATCTATTTGTATTCATAAAATCTTTATGAACATTATCATGTTCAATATAAGGATAGGAGCCAGCTCAATGGGTAGTCTTAAACAAATATAAATACTATTCAAATTTTAACCTTATGCAAAAGCTTTTTTTTAAACACAAAGTAAAACTTGATTATACATATAGATGGGAATCAGGTCACCATTGTAAGTATGTATTTAGTAATTAAGTTGAAAATATTCCCTTAGAAAAATAGCTCAATCAACATAGTACCCATATTATATATCCAAAATTTACAAGATCTCATTCATACCATTAGATTGTTTTCATCACTTGTCATCAGTACTAACCTCAATTGGCATTATGTATTTGGGTCAAAATAGTTTTTAGTATAGGATATAATGGAGCAATACATTTATGTAATATCTAGTGATCATAGTTTCTAATATAGGATAAAATGGAGCATAGAGTAATGTTATCATTCAAAAATGATAATATACCTTCCTTGACCATATACAAGTATCATGCATTCATAAAAAAAGTTAGTCATAAACTGCAATATAATGTGCCCATAATGCATGTACATTTAATCTTCACATGTTAGAATGTGAGAAAGGGAATAATTTAACTATGAAATCAGGGATCAATGTAGGAAATGGTCTTCTATGCACACATATATGCTAAGGGTCCATCTAATACAATATTGGAAATTGATGTGAGTATAAGTGTATGCATCCATCGGTGATGTATATGAGTGTATGCATCCATTTGTGATGTATATTGTTGTACTAATCCATGGTGCTTTACGGCTTGAGTTGTTTGTAGCGAAATTAATCACAACAATTTTGTATTTTTTAAAAGAAAAATGCCATAAACATTTCATGCTGCAAAATACACACAAAAAAATGGCATTTGTAGCATTAATCCAAGCATTTCCTACAAGCAATCTCCATCCCTCCCTTTCTTGCTTACTCTTTCAGCCACCTCCACCCTCTTGTTGCCCTTCAAGACTGCCTCTTGCCTCCTCGCCTCCTTGCTTCCTCACCTCCTCACCTCCTTGCTTCTTTGCCTTCTCACCTCCTTGCATCATGCTTGTTGCTGGCAATTCCAAGGCTGTCCCTCCCCTCATTGGCCAGCTCCTCTACTCCTCACGTCATCCTTCTCCTCATTTTGGTGTCTCTAATGAATAGCTTGGGGGTCTTGTTTTTGGAGGGGGGAAGCATAAGAATGGCAACACCTTAATGCGCTGTCATTTTTCGTGCTTTTGCCACCCAAAAACAAGACCTGCAAAGCCCTTGCTTAAGCTTGAATGAGCCTCTTGATTTTGGGCGTGTTAAGCCATTTTTGACCATTATACCCCCAAAATCAAGAGGCTCATTCAAGCTTAAGCAAGGGCTTTGCAAGCATTGCAAGTCCAGTAAATGAAATCAATCAGATTAGGAATTGGCAAACTCAATTTGGGAATGGTCAGAAATACTTTGTCTTTGAATAATGCCTTGGATCATGGGATGGGGTCCCATGAACCTGCTGCCTATGACGACGAATGGTTCTGCCCTCGACTAAAGGTGACGTGTGTAGTAGTAAAAGGATAGCCCTCATGGAATCTCTAAGGGGTCTCGATTTTGGCCATGATTTGCACATTCTAGCACTTGAGCCATATATCAATTTCCAACACTTGAGGCATATAGTGGCTTTGCCCATGCAATGTTTCCAGCTGCAATCCAAGCCTCAAGCAATCTCATATTCTATATCCACAGACATCATGAGGGGTAGAGCCTCTTTTTGGTAGTCTCACTAGCAATATGTATTGAAAAAAAAATCTATTCAATTATTATATTCTTCCTTGCTATATGAATGCTCTTAATGCATCCAAATTGTAGAACTACTTCAATACTACTTCTTAGTTATATTGTATAATAACCTCCATATGTATGCTCGTGAGACAACAAAAAAGAGACCTGGCAACCCAAAAATGATAGTGCATTGATGCGCTGCCATTTTTGGGCTACTAGGCCTCTTTTTTAATGTTTCCTGAACATAAGAACAAGCACTTGTGTTCCTTACCTTTCTTTCCAATGGGGGTTTTGATTTTGGGGATGTATGCCAAAAATTGATAAACAACATTATTTGATGCATATAGTTTTATTAAATTGATAAAATGGGCATGAAAACATCTAAATTGGCTCTTGCCATTTGATTTGATGTATGACATGACCCCATTTGGATTTGTAATTCCAAAGATATGGGGTCTTACTTTTAGGGCTTGAATGCCTAAAATAGGCAGCGTGCCAATGCACTGCCTATTTCATACATTTAGGCCTCAAAAGTAGGACCCCATGTAGGACCAAATGAGGTCCTACTTTTGAGGCCTAAATGCATGAAATAGGCAGCACATTGACAAGCTACCTATTTCAGGAATTTAGGTCCTAAAAGTAAGACCCCGTATCTTTGGACTTACAAATCCCAATGGGATCATGTCCTATATCAAATCGAACGGCAAGAGTCAATTTAGATGGTTTTCATGCCTGATTTCTCCATCAATCAAAACTGTATGCATAAATATATACATCAAGATATGCATCAATATATGCATCAATATATACATATGTATGTATGTATATATATATATATATATACATACATACATACATACATACATGTGTGTGTGTACACACACACACACACACACACACACACACACACACACACATATATATATACATATAGATATATATGTATGTATATACATACATATATACATACTTACATACATACAGCAAAATGGGGGTCTTGATTTTGGGGGGGGTATGCCAAAAATTGATAAACAACATTATTTGATGAATATAGTTTTAGTTGATGGAGAAAATGGACATGAAAACCATCTAAATTGGATCTTGCCATTCAATTTGATATATGACATGAACCCATTCGGATATGCAAGTCCAAAGATATGGGGTGCTACTTTTAGGGTCTGAATGCCTAAAATAGGCAACGCGTTAACGCGCTGCCTATTTCATGCATTTAGGCCTCAAAAGTAGGACCCCATTGGCAATACAATGGGGTCCTACTTTTGAGGCCTAAATGCATGAAATAGGCAGCGCATTTGTTGCCAATGGGGTCCTACTTTTAAGGCCTAAATGCATGAAATAGGAAGCGCGTTAACACGCTACCTATTTCAGGCATTCAGGCCTTAAAAGTAGGACCCCATATCTTTGGACTTACAAATCAAAATGGAGTCATGTCATATATCAAATCAAATGGCAAGAGCCAATTTAGATGATTTTCATGTCCATTTTCTCCATATATCAAAATTGAATGCATCAATATATACATCAATATATACAAATATGCATCAACATATACATACATACATACATATATCTATATATATATATATGTATGTATGTATGTATGTATGTATGTATGTATGTACATGCATATATATACATACATACATACATACAAACATCAAAAGTAAGACCCCATTGGTTTCCCATGTCATGCATTTTGTTGTCTCTTGAGCATAACAACAAGCACTTGTGTTCTTTACCTTTCTTTGCAATGGGGGTCTTGATTTTGGGGGGGTATGCCAAAAATTGATCAACAACATTATTTAATGAATATAGTTTTAGTTGATGGAGAAAATGGACATGAAAACCATCTTAATTGGATCTTGCCATTTGATTTGATATATGACATGACCCCATTTGGATATGCAAGTCCAAAGATACGGGGTGCTACTTTTAGGGCCTGGATGCCTAAAATAGGCAACGCGTTAACACGCTGCCTATTTTAGGCATCCAGGCCCTAAAAGTAGGACCCCGTATCTTTGGACTTACAAACCAAATGGGATCATGTTATATATCAAATTGAATGACAAGAACCAATTTAGATGGTTTTCATGTCCATTTTCTCCATATATCAAAATTGTATGCATCAACATATACATATATGCATCAACATATACATATACATACATACATACATATATATATATATATATATATACATACATACACACACACACACACACACACATATATACACATATAGATATATATGTATGTACATACATACATATATACATACTTACATACATACAGCAAAATTAGGACCCCGTTGGTTACCTATTTCATGCATTTTGTTGTCTCATGAGCATAAGAACAAGCACTTGTGTTCCTTACCTTTCTTTGCAATGGGGGTCTTGATTTTGGGGGGGGTATGCCAAAAATTGATAAACAACATTATTTGATGAATATAGTTTTAGTTGATGGAGAAAATGGACATGAAAACCATCTAAATTGGATCTTGCCATTCGATTTGATATATGACATGACCCCATTCGGATATGCAAGTCCAAAGATACAGGGTGCTACTTTTAGGGCCTGAATGCCTAAAATAGGGAGCGCGTCAACGCGCTGCCTATTTCATGCATTTAGGCCTCAAAAGTAGGACCCCATTGGCAACGGGACTACAAGCGTTCCGCTAATCAGAATGAGAATATCTTTGATTCCCATTCTCTGTAATCCTAGAAGGGTGTTTCAAAGATTCCCCAGAATCCAAGATTGGAAACTGATAATTGTAAGATTATGGCGAGATATTACTATTATTTCTATTCATTCCATCGGACGAATCTCCATTAAATACCAAACCTTATGCGAGGTTTGGTATTTAGTGATGCTGCACGACCAGACAGGTATTATCCGTTTACAGAAGGAGCTTCAACAGAAGCTAAGTCTAGAGGAAAATTATGAGCGTTACATTCATGCATAACTTCCATACCTAGGTTAGCACGGTTGATGATATCAGCCCAGGTGTTAATAACACGACCTTGGCTATCAACCACGGATTGGTTGAAGTTAAAACCATTCAAGTTGAATGCCATGGTGCTGATACCCAAGGCAGTAAACCAGATGCCTACTACGGGCCAAGCGGCTAAGAAGAAGTGCAGAGAGCGAGAATTGTTAAAGCTGGCATATTGGAAGATCAAACGGCCAAAATAACCGTGAGCAGCTACGATGTTGTAGGTCTCTTCCTCTTGACCGAACTTGTAACCTGCATTAGCAGACTCATTCTCAGTAGTTTCTCTGATCAAACTAGAAGTTACCAAAGAACCATGCATAGCACTGAATAGAGAGCCGCCGAATACGCCAGCTACACCCAACATGTGGAAGGGATGCATAAGGATGTTGTGCTCAGCCTGGAAAACGATCATGAAGTTGAAAGTACCAGAAATTCCTAGGGGCATACCGTCAGAGAAACTTCCTTGACCGATTGGGTAGATCAGGAACACAGCGGTAGCAGCTGCAACGGGAGCTGAGTACGCAACAGCAATCCAAGGACGCAGCAACCCAATGGGGTCCTACTTTTGAGGCCTAAATGCATGAAATAGGCAGCGTGTTGACGCGCTCCCTATTTTAGGCATTCAGGCCCTAAAAGTAGGACCCCGTATCTTTGGACTTGCATATCCGAATGGGGTCATGTCATATATAAAATCGAACGGCAAGAGCCAATTTAGATGATTTTCATGTCCATTTTCTCCATATATCAAAATTGTATGCATCAATATATACATATATGCATCAACATATACATATACATACATATATATATATATATATATATATATATATATACATACACACACACACACACACACACACATATATATACACATATAGATATATATGTATGTACATACATACATATATACATACTTACATATTTCATGCATTTTGTTGTCTCATGAGCATAAGAACAAGCACTTGTGTTCCTTACCTTTCTTTGCAATGGGGGTCTTGATTTTGGGGGGGTATGCCCAAAATTGATAAACAACATTATTTGATGAATATAGTTTTAGTTGATGGAGAAAATGGACATGAAAACCATCTAAATTGGATCTTGCCATTCGATTTGATATATGACATGACCCCATTCGGATATGCAAGTCCAAAGATACGGGGTGCTACTTTTAGGGCCTGAATGCCTAAAATAGGGAGTGCGTCAATGCGCTGCCTATTTCATGCATTTAGGCCTCAAAAGTAGGACCCCATTGCAACCCAATCGGGTCCTACTTTTGAGGCCTAAATGCATGAAATAGGCAGCGCGTTGACGCGCTCCCTATTTTAGGCATTCAGGCCCTAAAAGTAGGACCCCGTATCTTTGGACTTACAAATCCAAATGGGGTCATGTCATATATCAAATCAAACGGCAAGAGCCAATTTAGATGATTTTCATGTCCATTTTGTCCATATATCAAAATTTTATGCATCAATATATACATATATGCATCAACATATACATATACATACATATATATATATATATATATATATATACATACACACACACACACACACACACACACACACACACATATAGATATATATGTATGTACATACATACATATATACATACTTACATACATACAGCAAAATTAGGACCCCGTTGGTTACATATTTCATGCATTTTGTTGTCTCATGAGCATAAGAACAAGCACTTGTGTTCCTTACCTTTGTTTGCAATGGGGGTCTTGATTTTGGGGGGGGTATGCCAAAAATTGATAAACAACATTGTTTGATGAATATAGTTTTAGTTGATGGAGAAAATGGACATGAAAAACATCTAAATTGGATCTTGCCATTCGATTTGATATATGACATGACCCCATTCGGATATGCAAGTCCAAAGATACGGGGTGCTACTTTTAGGGCCTGAATGCCTAAAATAGGGAGCACGTCAACGCGCTGCCTATTTCATGCATTTAGGCCTCAAAAGTAGGACCCCATTGGGTTGCCAATGGGGTCCTACTTTTGAGGCCTAAATGCATGAAATAGGCAGCGCGTTGACGCGCTCCCTATTTTAGGCATTCAGGCCCTAAAAGTAGGACCCCGTATCTTTGGACTTACAAATCCAAATGGGGTCATGTCATATATCAAATCAAACGGCAAGAGCCAATTTAGATGATTTTCATGTCCATTTTCTCCATATATCAAAATTGTATGCATCAATATATACATATATGCATCAACATATACATATACATACATATATATATATACATACACACACACACACACACACACACACACACACATATAGATATATATGTATGTACATACATACATATATACATATTTACATACATACAGCAAAATTAGGACCCCGTTGGTTACCTATTTCATGCATTTTGTTGTCTCATGAGCATAAGAACAAGCACTTGTGTTCCTTAACTTTCTTTGCAATGGGGGTCTTGATTTTGGGGGGGTATGCCAAAAATTGATAAACAACATTATTTGATGAATATAGTTTTAGTTGATGGAGAAAATGGACATGAAAACCATCTAAATTGGATCTTGCCATTCGATTTCATATATGACATGACCCCATTCGGATATGCAAGTCCAAAGATACGGGGTGCTACTTTTAGGGCCTGAATGCCTAAAATAGGGAGCGCGTCAACGCGCTGCCTATTTCATGCATTTAGGCCTCAAAAGTAGGACCCCATTGGCAACCCCTTTTGAGGCCTAAATGCATGAAATAGGCAACGCGTTGACGCGCTCCCTATTTTAGGCATTCAGGCCCTAAAAGTAGGACCCTGTATCTTTGGACTTACAAATCCAAATGGGGTCATGTCATATATCAAATCAAACGGCAAGAGCCAATTTAGATGATTTTCATGTCCATTTACTCCATATATCAAAATTGTATGCATCAATATATACATATATGCATCAACATATACATATACATAGACATACATATATATATATATATATATACATACACACACACAGACACACACACACACACACACACACACACATATATACACATATAGATATATATGTATGTACATACATACATATATACATACTTACATACATACAGCAAAATTAGGACCCCGTTGGTTACCTATTTCATGCATTTTGTTGTCTCATGAGCATAAGAACAAGCACTTGTGTTCCTTACCTTTGTTTGCAATGGGGGTCTTGATTTTGGGGGGGGTATGCCAAAAATTGATAAACAGCATTATTTGATGAATATAGTTTTAGTTGATGGAGAAAATGGACATGAAAACCATCTAAATTGGATCTTGCCATTCGATTTGATATATGACATGACCCCATTCGGATATGCAAGTCCAAAGATACGGGGTGCTACTTTTAGGGCCTGAATGCCTAAAATAGGGAGCGCGTCAACGCGCTGCCTATTTCATGCATTTAGGCCTCAAAAGTAGGACCCCATTGGGTTGCCAATGGGGTCCTACTTTTGAGGCCTAAATGCATGAAATAGGCAGCGCGTTGACGCGCTCCCTATTTTAGGCATTCAGGCCCTAAAAGTAGGACCCCGTATCTTTGGACTTACATATCCGAATGGGGTCATGTCATATATCAAATCGAACGGCAAGAGCCAATTTAGGTTATTTTCATGTCCATTTTCTCCATATATCAAAATTGTATGCATCAATATATACATATATGCATCAACATATACATATACATACATATATATATATATATATATATATATACATACACACACACACACACACACACACACACACACATATACACATATAGATATATATGTATGTACATACATACATATATACATACTTACATACATACAGCAAAATTAGGACCCCGTTGGTTACCTATTTCATGCATTTTGTTGTCTCATGAGCATAAGAACAAGCACTTGTGTTCCTTACCTTTCTTTGCAATGGGGGTCTTGATTTTGGGGGGGGTATGCCAAAAATTGATAAACAACATTATTTGATGAATATAGTTTTAGTTGATGGAGAAAATGGACATGAAAACCATCTAAATTGGATCTTGCCATTCGATTTGATATATGACATGACCCCATTCGAATATGCAAGTCCAAAGATACGGGGTGCTACTTTTAGGGCCTGAATGCCTAAAATAGGGAGCGCGTCAATGCGCTGCCTATTTCATGCATTTAGGCCTCAAAAGTAGGACCCCATTGGCAACCCAATGGGGTCCTACTTTTGAGGCCTGAATGCCTAAAATAGGGAGCGCGTCAACGCGCTGCCTATTTCATGCATTTAGGCCTCAAAAGTAGGACCCCATTGGGTTGCCAATGGGGTCCTACTTTTGAGGCCTACAACCCAATGGGGTCCTACTTTTGAGGCCTAAATGCATGAAATAGGCAGCGCGTTGACGCGCTCCCTATTTTAGGCATTCAGGCCCTAAAAGTAGGACCCCGTATCTTTGGA
>NC_141608.1:37948541-37976041 GCF_047967505.1 Dipteris shenzhenensis | reverse complement strand
ACCCCATTGGTTGCCTATGTCATGCATTTTGTTGTCTCATGAGCATAAGAACAAGCACTTGTGTTCCTTACCTTTCTTTGCAATGGGGGTCTTGATTTTGGTGGGGTATGCCAAAAATTGATCAACAACATTATTTGATGCATATAGTTTTAGTAGTTTTAGTACACATACATACATACATACATACATATGTGTGTGTGTACATACATACATGGATGCATGCATGCATGCATACATACATACATACATATTGATGCATATAGTTTTACTAGATGGGGAATATAGGCCCTACTCCAATTTTTGTGGAGAGACACAACTAGACAAATAGAGCAAGTCCAAGGGGTCGCTGGGGACACCTCCCGGCAAATGGAGATGCCCGGTATGAAATTTTAGCACCAATTTTGGGATGTAAGCTGCATAGTCATGTCCAAAAAAAGTTGTCAATTCTTGCATTAAATGTAGGGTGGTGAATATATGCTATTCCGTCATGGGGCCGGAGAAGACGGAGGCAAAAAATTGAACCTCCAAAAAGACTTCTTTTACCAGTCTATGGGGACCGCGGCTCTTACTAGTGTTGAGAGTGGACAAGACAGCTACCGTTGGTGTGATATGGGAATCTCCCAATCTGCAATTTTAGCACCAATTTTGGGATGTAAACTACATAGTCAGGTCCAAAAAAGTTGTGTCAATTATTGCATTAAATGTAGGGTGATGAATATATCCTATTTCATCAGGGGGCCTGCAGAAGACGGAGGGAAAAAATTGAACCTCCAAAAAGACTTCTTTTATCGGTCTATGGGGCCTAGCTCTTACTAGCATTGAGAGTGGAAAAGATAGCTACCACTGGTGTGATGTGGGAATCTCCAAGTCTCAAGTTTTGGGGTACATGAAATTAGATCATGCTAACGGTAACTCTAAGAGGTTCCAAAGGCAGGCAACATTCTTCATCATAGCTAACTCAAATGCAAGGCAGTGAAAATGCCAGGAGAGTTGCTAGGTAGCAGTGATTTTGGGAAGGGATATGATGATACTTTGTTGTGTTATGTAGGATATTAATTTCCATTAAATTTGGGACATGTTAGATATAACTTCATAAAAATCCTAAGTCATGAAATTAATACATTACAAGATCAAGCATAAATAATAGTTGTGAAGTTAATGCATTAAATATTCAAGCCTAAAGAAGAATTAATCAAGACCTAATGCACCGTACCAAAGACTTTGGCCTTACCCTCATTCCATAGACTTGCCAATGTAAGGCCAAAATTTTCATTCTTAAGAATATGTGGAAAGACCTTACATTTGGCAAAAAAATTTCATTCTAAAGAATAGGTGGAGTGAAATTGTGTTTGATAAATACAAATCAATGCTCAAGTTTGGACATTATTAAATAAAGGTATCCTTTTGAAGATATTGGAACACATGAGAGAAATAATATTGAATATACATGAATTTTTAGACATACTATTAAAGACAAATGAACATATAATGGATGAAATCCTATTGATGATACATGAATTTTCAATAGAACTGTTATTCAAAAGATTTGATGGATTGAATGTAGCTTTAATACATTATCCCTTTTACAAGAGTGTTTGAGTTTAAGGCTTGAAACATAAGAATGAATTTGTGTTGAAGCCTAGTGGTTTGTTAAGGATATGTGAAACTTGAAGTAAAAGTACTTACAATGGAAGGGATTATATCAAGATCCTATTAAGGACATGTGAACATATAGTAGAATAATTCTACATAAAATCAGTGGATCAAACTTAATGGCTCAAAAGCAAAAAGGGATGATGGTGCAACCTAGGGGCTACTCTACGGCACTATGGCAGCAATCTTTGTAGTTACTATCAAAGGTAGTGTAACTTTTTTGTCAAGGAAAGAGACGCGAACCACTCCACATGACCTAGATCTGTATGACCTAGGTTGCACCGACTTGTTTCTTTAATGGATAAAAAGTGACCCTTAGGTGATGCTATAGCACTCCCTTTTTTGGTCCATTATTATAGCACAATTGGGGCCTTTTGACCTAATACTAGCTACCCATCAAATATTTGTTGTAGATGTTAGGGGTAATTACCAAACTACTAGTGGTAGTTTTATCACCACCATTAGTAATTTTATTTGAGTGTTCCTTAATGGTAGTTCTCCTACTACTACATACAATATTACCAATAGTAGTCCTAATCCCAATGATAGTACACATAATATTATTATACCGTCCAACTTTAATCATCATTATATCTATGAATGCATATATATAGGTCTATCTATATCTATACGTATTTATTCGTCATCCAGTACGTTTGCATTTATTTTTGGTGCTTTGCTTACTTTGAAACTAAAGATAATGTGATTTCATTATTGTTTGCATTCTTGTCAAACATGAGGAGCTGGAATGCATAAGAGTTGGGAGGCACATTATAATTTTTGTGTAGATTTGAGCCATTGAATAGCCTATTGATTCTGATTGTTTTCTTTCTTATTAAATCCTTAATTTGGTTATTTCACACCGAACATCGCCATATCAATTCTTTTTTTTTTGTTCTAGTAATGTCCTATCGCAACATAGTCTAGGGTTGATCAAACAAGATAAATGGGTGCTCACATTAATATATTTTTGAGAGTCAGAGGATAGTGGCTGTAGACTACAAAATCATCACTTTGAATAAATTTGGCAAGATTCTTCTGATAGAAGGAATAATTTCTATTGCACTAAAGATGAAAGAAAATTATCAAAAGGCTGATACAAGGCTCAAAATCACACTGGTGCTACTAGGCTTAATAGTCATAGACTAGTAGTAGTACTAGTGTATTTACTAAGTAGTGTGCATGCCTCTCATCATTAAAATTCATAGTCTTCAAAAATATATAATACATAAGTCAAAATATTCTAATTAGTTTTATCATCCTAATGTTGAAACTGACTTAAATTCATAGTCTTCAAAAAGGTATAATACATAAGTCAAAATATTCCAATTAGTTTTATTGTCCTCATGTCGAAACTGACTTTCTCTTCCTTCGTCTCCTATGAGCTTCAAACCTTTAATCCATTAATCTCTCAAATAGTAAGAATGGCCTTGTATTAAGAGACGATGATATCTAAAGTGATCTACAAATACTAAGAATGGTCTTATATTAAGAGGTGATGATATCTCAAGTGTTATACAAACCGTAAGAATGGTTTTGTATTAAAAGGTGATGATATCTCAAGTGTTCTACAAATAGTAAGAATGGTTCAAGTGTTCTACAAAAGTATTAGGTACCTCTTAGTGGCTGAAGGGAAGGAGTGATGATATCTCAAGTGTTCTACAAATAGTAAGAATGGTCTTGTATTAAGAGGTGATGATATCTCAAGTGTTCTACAAATAGTAATAATGGTTTTGTATTAGGAGGTGATGATATCTCAAGTGTTCTATAAAACTACTAGATACCTCTTAGTGGTTGAAGGGAAGGGGTTGGAAGTATGGGCAAAATCTCTAGGAACTACAGGATGGTTGCAAGAACAATTTTGAATGTCATAAATGACACTTGGGTTTTTCAACATATGGGTGAACTATTTTTAAACATTTTCTTTCATGGTTGATAACACTTTTAATAAGAAGAACCATTTTGAATGTCATAAGTGTTGATGCAATCCCATGCTATGAAGTCTACAGAAAGTTTTTTTTCCCCACATATGGGTGAAGTGATGTTTATGTTACTAAGTTCAACATATCAAGCAACGCATTTGTTTTGATTATTGAAGGAGTTTGATAATAAGACCCATTTCAAATGCAAAAGAATTGTTGTATTAGTAATGGAATCCGCTTTGGAGTGGAAATTCGGTTTCTTTCAAACCACATACTATTGTTGCATAATGTGAGTATGGCTCCAATTGGAAGTTAAGGTAGACTATAATTCGCAATATTGGTACAGTTACACATAGTGACATAAGTTTTATTTTTGAAAATTTTCCCAAATAGTGGTTTCCACAAAGCTATGTTGAATACCTCGATAAGGAAATTGTGGAAAAGCTCGCTCGCTTTTTTGGGCCCGCTCGCTTTTCCTCGCTCGCTCTATCGACTGCCTCAATAGAAGCAAGTGCATCTGCAATCTTCGTCACCTTCATGTCGTCACCTTCATGTGGTAGTCATTGATGCTCATATTTTCTCTCTTCACATTATGCAACTCCTGCTTGAGCTGCATTTTCCTAGCTTGCGTATTTGTGCTATACGTTTTTGTCAAAGTATCCCACTCCTCTTTTGGCATGCTTGCATCCTCAGTATGCACAATAATAGAATCTGAAATATTGATAGACAGCCATTACATAACTTTTCTGGCTCTCTCATGCGAACCTTTAAATGCCTACAACTCCTATTGATTGGGAACATTAGGAATAACTGGTTCTTGTTTAGCTCCAGTAATGAACTCCTAATAGCCTTTTCCCTTAAGGAGATTCGTCATTCTAAACTTCCATGCTTGGAAGTTGTTCTTGTCAAGCTTTTCAATGACAATCTGTGAAAGAGCATCAGACACCATCACAAAACACTACAAAATATTCTGTCACTGTAAAAAAACACAACTTCTTTCTCACAAGGGAAAATCTACAAAACTAACGAAAGTGGTATTTGACCACACAGTCACTTCTTAGTGACGATTATGCATCAACAGCAATAAGAATTATTATGTCACTCCCAATATCTCTGTGCATAGGCATAAGATGTAATTTCTGCGATAAGTTTTCACTGACCTATAGAACAGTGGTCGCACAACAAAGACAGGGCACTTTTTTGAGTGCCTGCGAAAAACTTCCATGACCAAAACGGGCCCCGAAATAACCCCGTAGCATGTACTTCCCTCTCGCCACACCGCAAAGGGCGTCCCAATCTAAGACAGTGCACTCTTGCACTTTTCGGCTGTGCTACTTGAAGATATTTGCTCCCAAACTCAAAAAAAAAGGAAAGCAACACTAATCCTCTTACTAAGACACCGCGAACTTGGTTTTCTTTCTTGAGCTCCTTACCACGAACGTAGCTCTGATACCATGTGAAGAGAGTGGGAGAGAAGGAAGGAGTCTCACTTGCAGCTTTCTCACATACACAATGGGGGAATATACACAAAGGTGGAGGCTGAAAATAGTTTTTCTCTTCTTAGTTGTGAAAGCCAAAAGAACTCTAAGTACAAAAGAATAGGTGAACCCTATATGTGGGTCTCAAACCAAACTCATCTAACTAAGGTGGCATACTAACTAAGCCACTAATTAGAGTACATAAAGATAGCTGTCATCCAGCTATTATTCATGGGCAGTGTACCAACCGCATCTGCAGTTAACAAGTCGATGACATAAATGCACAATGGTCACCTTGGCATATCACGAGTGGAGCTCGATATCTCAACTCTCCCAAGTCCCACTTTCAAGTAAAGGGTTAAGATTTGACCATGCGGCCAAAACTTGAACCCTAATTTGAAAGTCGAACTTGGGAGGAATCCCTAATATGGTGTTTAGGATGGATTCCATGTTCAAGTAGTGGGTTTAGATTTGACCATGTGGCAAATCTTAATGATATTGGGAAGTCCCAAATTATTTGAAAATTCCCAAATTCCCTAATATAGTGTTGATGGGGAAAATCACTACAACACCATCAACAAAGCAGCAACACCACGCCAAATGGTCAAAATTTTAACCTCAATAGCCCTCCCCATACATATGCTGGTGAGTGATCTTGTTATAATCTAATTTTAACTATGGAAAACTTGGGGTCCCCAAATCTTGATTATTGTTGGGGATGGCTTGCATGTTGATGTAGTGGCACTTTCGTTGGCATAGAGCTAAGAGCATGATGTGACAGCAAGAGCAAAGTTTGAGAAAAGAGTGGAAGGAGGCAAACTTGAACGTAGAAACTCAAAAAGAGATGGAGACCTAAAGGATTAGAGATGACGACGACACATCTAACAAGCAATCAACGATGATGATGGAATCTAATTAGTTGATCTATTTGATCAAGGGTTATTATGCAAGCCACATGGATTAATTTGTTTAAAATTTATTAATATTATATAAAAATAAGAATATATTTTATAACCTTTAGTTTATAAAGTGCTTAGACAGCATTAACGGGTATTCCAAAGAGAGCTTATTAATCTAACCTTGATTTTCAAGGTATATCTTTTGAATACCATTAAAGTCAAGATTGCCATAAAATTTTATCCTTTTTAATAACCTACTTCTCACCACTTACAATGGTTTTTTTCCATTTTTATCAGTTCACAATACACTAAAGGATGGTTTTTTTCAAACACTAAGTAGCATACCGATACAATCATCGCAAGAATCTTTTTCTATGAGGGTATGGAGCTTTAGAGCAATGCCTCCTCCTACGTGATTCGAATGCACTCCGAAGGTCTCAACTTCTACTCTGTCACACAGTTCGCTGACTAGCAACTATTGGATAATCCCCTTCTCAAATTTCAGCACACAAATGAATGTACGCAGCAACCCCTTCGACCTCAACACGGCTCTCACCTCGCCCTCTTGCCCAATTGGCTATCTATCCAAGAGTATTCTGATATGAGTAGACATATCTTATTTGTGATGCATGTAGGAATTCTCATCTAGGCCACAATTCAATTTTTTAAGCCACAAAGCTTGAGGTATTTGATTCTTTAATACAATTACAAAACCTTTTTGTTTTCCTACCCAAACCCTTTCTCCTCTCTTCACCTCGATTAGTGAGCAAAGACTTTATAGGCATAGCTAAAAAAATTAAATCTCTTCTCCATCCTTGACCCAATGGACCTAGTAGCTTCTTTGATTCTCTTCGTGAAGTTTTTAGCTAATGGGATGGCATGGAGGGCCCCACCTTCCACACTACCAATGACTTCATGATGATCTTCCTGTGGGTCTAGTTGATATTTTTGGTCGAGGAGGAATTTCTTATGGGGTTAACGTCAGTGAGATCTTGATCACCATGCAAGACAATCTGTGGAGTGTCTAGAACTTGAGGAGAACTTGAGAGACCACAGCTGGATCAATCCAACACCAATATCTACTTATCATGACTATGAGGGGTAGTCATCACATTAAAACTTTGAGTTACCCATGAACAAATTGTGACTGCTCTTACACATCATCCTAAATGAAACAATATTTAAAAAATAACTTTTGATTTAGATCTGAGAAACCTACCTATTAATTTTAAAACAGTGTATAAAATTACCCCTACTATAAATATATTTCTGTAAGTCTTGAGAATTAAAATACCCCTCATTTTGAACTCTCATAGTATACATACATTTCCCAGATGGACCCCCCAAGATTAGTACATTAAGATGGGAGAATAGCACTAGTGGTATTATCCCTTCGTGAAGCAAAAATTTTGAATCAAGAAATTCCATTGGGAGAATGGCACTAGTGTCATTTTCCCTTTGTTGCAAAGCCAAGATTTGAATCAGGAAATTGCAATGGTAGAATGGCATTAGTGCCATTCTCCCTTTGTGAAGAAAAATTTTTGAATGAGGACAATGCATTGGGAGAATGGCACCAGTGCCATTCCCCCTTTACAAAGCCAAAGTTTTGAATTGGGACATTGCAATGGGAGAATGGCACTAGAGCAAAATTAAAATTAAATTTTTTTTGGCTAGGTTGGTTGAGTTACAAAGTTTTATGGTAGAGTATGTTTTCTTGATCAAGGTCCAAGTAATCTAAATTTTTAAGTTGTAGATTGAATCAGTTGATGAGAGCATGTGACTTTGGAGGCTGTTTAAAAAAAAATGTTGGCTTTGGAATCATGCTCATCATTAGATCACAAGCTATGGATTTTTTAAAAGGAAGATGAGAATAGGCTAAATAAAAGGCATGAGGACAATGTAAAAAAGGAAGAAAAGGAGTGTGGAAAATGTCAAATAGAAATAAAAGTAATGCGTTGGTTAAATAAAAATTTAAATGAAAGAAAAAAAAGAAATGCATAGGTTAGATATGTTAAATAAAAGAAATGCATAGGTCAAGTATGTTAAATAAAAGATATGCAAAGGCTAAATAAAAGAAATATGTTAAATAAAAGAAAAGCATAGGTTAAATACTTGATCGATACTACTTTAGTTGTGTGAGTTTATTCATGTTAGCTTAGTTCTTTTGAGTTACATATTTTTATGTTAGAGTGTGCTTACCTTGATCAAGGTCCAATTAATGTAAAATTTTAAGTTGCAGATCGAATTAGTTGATGAGCATGTGATTTTTCTCCACAATTTAAAAAAAAAAGGCTTTAGATTCATGCTTATCAGAGCAATAGATCGCCAAGCATAGGTTAAATAAAAGGAGTGCAAAGGTGGAAGAAAAGGAGAGGCATAGATTAAATAGGTGGAAGAAAAGGAGTGGCATAGATTAAAAAGGTGGAAGAAAAGCTTTAGGGGGACCTTTTGTGACCCCAAAATGTCCCTTAATTCTACTTGGTGTAGATGAACTACTACTACCCACCGATCTAGATATCTAGACACACAATATGCTGGGCAAAAATAGCTTCTCATGATTGATAGTTACTAGTTTCAACGCCAAAAGAAATTTGGTATACATGAACAACTGGCCATGGAAATGGAAGTATTCTTAATAGTAATAGATTTTGGATAGATGTATGCAAGTGAAAGTCCTAAGATTTCTAACCGTGATTTGTATGGTCACATGGGGGTATATTATATAAAAACTTTATGGAAGATTTGGAATTCTCTTAGAGAGTAAAATTTATATATCTAGTCATAATCCCAAGTTGTTTACATACATAAAGGGAAGAAAAGGAGTGTCATAGATTAAATAGGTGGAATAGGTTAGATAGGTTATACCTAGGTTGAATAGGTTAGATACGTCAAGTTAATTTATTTATTTTTTAAAGAAATGCAAAATTTAAACTAATGAAATTCATAGGCTAGCAACGATGCAGAGATAGTAGTGTGTATCGAGACACCTCAGAGCGATTCTTGTTGGCTAATTGGCCCCAAAATAGATCAGTCTGTTTTGTGCTCCCTGAGTGCAAGTCCCTGAGTGCAAGGGCCTTGGGCGTAGCCCCTTTGTAGGCCACAGTTTTGATAAGGGTCCTGTAGGAGCCTGATTCCTAACCCGCCCTTTTCTAAAGTCAGCACGTTTATTTTATTTTATTTAAAATATAAAAAAGCCCTACTGTTATCCTAGTTACCGTTCGAGTTCTTCTTGGAGCCTGTCATTGTTTTGTGGCTTTGGAGCTTTCTGTCATCTGCAGTCTTGAACTTTCTATTGTTGCTTTTCTTCTCCTTCTCTGGAATCCATGCCCTCAGTCCTCAGACATTCAGCCACAGCTAAGTCACGCTCGTCCTTTCCATCAATTTATTATTTGCAGTCCTCAGACATTCAATTGAGTCGCTCAGTCACGCTCGTCCTTTCCATCAAATTATTATTTGCAGACTCCAAGAAGCTACCACAACTCCATTCCACCACCGATTCCTCTGTTTCTTCTATTGTAGTACTAAGAAGCTTCAACTTCAATTTTTGCTCCTTCTCTTTTGACGCTAAGCTATAGTGTGCCAGTGGGGTTGCTGCACTGTACGGTGACCCTAGCCACAAACGGTGACGAATTGATCAGAGCTCAATACGATCCTCGGAATCAAGGCCTAGATCTTGACCGCCTGTACCATCAGCGCCACGCATACTACTCATAGAGAAAATCTGGAGCTTCACATTCAGTCGCTTTCTGGGTGGGGTATGGGATCTAGGAGATGACCCAAAGACGAGGGAAAGAGGAGTGTGCTGTAATTGCAACTGTGGCCTACGAGTAAAATCCAATGCAAGAATATTTGCTAGGCTACCCGATTCATCTAGAAACTCAAGATTCATCCACTGTACCTACTATTGACTAGTACATAAAGGCATGTAGCGTGCCTAAGCTCAAAAATCATTTGTCATAAGTACAAGGGCACTGAGAAGTGAAATCTTTCAAAAGACTAACGAGGTAGAGTGCACTCGCAAAAGAATCTGTTTGAAGTTTGAACTTCTGCTATAGCGTGCATCATTGCCTGCCCTCGCCCCTCAATCCTCAGACACTCAGAGTCTCAGACACTCTATCATGTAGCTCTCACACTCATCCTTGCCATCAATATGCAAACTCCAAGAAACTTTGCAAATTGCAATGCAAATTTTGCATTCATCAACTGGCCATTGCGGTTGAACCCTGAGATAAGTGAGCCCCCGATTCTCAAAGTAGAATCGTAGGCATTTTCTTTGATGGGCACGACTCTACGTAGCCTTTCCAAAGGTAAGAAACTTTCCTATGAAACTTTCCTTGCGTTGCATTCGTCTGAAATTCTAAATCGTCTCTATTGGTGACTCCTCAAACTGCATGCAGCGTGCGGTGCCCTTGAGTCCTGACCTCGCCTCAATCAACATGCAACAAGCACTCAACAGACTTGGAAGGTTCATAGATTTTGAAATTTAAAATGATAATTTGAAACTACTAAATAATTCAAATTTTGAAATATAGCTTTTCCTGCCATTGTTCCCTTTTGAATTTTGAATATATAGCGTGGCACTTGTGCCATTCTCTCCAATATTAAATTCAAATTCATATTCATATTGACATTCTTAAATTCAAACTAAATTCTAGTTTTCAAGTTAAACTTGAATCTCAATCTTGATTTTCATGACTAAATGGCAATTTTAGAGATTGAAATTCAAATTTTAAATGGAGAATGGCACTAGTGCCATTCTCGAAGGCCTTGGAATTCCTTGAGAGTGGGACTAGTGCCAATATCCCTTGAGATAAATAAAATTTGATAATTTGGAAATTTCTAGTTATAAAGTGAAAGACTTGAAACAATAATCAAGATTTAGGAGTAAGATTTGGTACCAATACCATTCTAAAATAAAAAATATTCTAAAGATTGGAAAAAATGGGAATGTTTTGAGTAAAAGATTTATGTCAATCAAAGGTACATTGGCACAAGTGCCATGCTACACTAAAAGGGTAAATTTAGCTTTGAAATGTATACGATGGATTAGGGAAATTCATCTCAATATGATTACTGCACATAGGAGACTGGCAAAGAAGACCACCAGTGGAGAATGGTAGTGGTGCTAATCTCATGCTGGAACCTCGAGAATGGCAGTGGTACCAACTCGGTACCAATCACATGTGCATTCTTCTATGTTCCAAAGTTGGAGAATGACAGTGATGCCATCCTCTAAAACACCATTCTAGAGATGCTAATCATGTGTAGGGACCTAGAAAATGCCATTGAGAACCCCAAACTCACATGTGGATTGGAACCTGGTGCCATTCTCCTATCATCACTTGAATACCCTTCCTAGAATATTAGGGTAAACATTTCTACCCGTGGAGAATGGCAGTGGTGCCAATCTCTTATTGGGCCCTAAAAAATGGCACTGAGAAGCCTAAACTCACATGTGCATTCTTCTATGTTCCATTGGTGGAGAATGGCAATGGTGCGATCCTATAAAACACCAATGGAGAATGGCAGTGGTGTCAACAGAACCTAGAAAGTAGCACTATGAACCCTAAACTTACATGTAGATTGGAACCTGTGCCATTCTCCTAATGCCAAAATGATCATTGGAATGCAACTACCCTATTGATCACATGATAGTGCACAATGTTGGACTTGCAAGAAATGTGAAATTCAACTTTGAAACTCCATTCTCTCAATGATATCTGATCAATACATATGGCATAATATGGCCAAAATAGCTTTTAAATGCCATTCTCCCATTGCTATAGCGGCACAAAATGTATAGAATAGATTATGGCAAGATACTCATCTTTCAAAAGCCACTCTCCAAGTATATAGTAAATTCATCTTTGAAATATATAGAGTATATAGTAAATTCAACTTTGAAATATATAGAGTAGATTAGGGAAATTCAACTTTCCTCTTATGTAGTGATCATAGTCTCTCTTATGTAGAGATCATGTGGCTTTGTGTCAATCTCCATGTCACTTTGTAGAGAATGCCATGAGTGGAGAATGGCATTGTTGCCAATCTCATAGCAAGACTTGCAAAATGGCTCTAGGAATCCTAAACTCACATCATGTGCATTGGCCCTTGTGCCATTATCCTACTGCCAATAAAATCAATGGAATGCCAATCTACATGTTGAGTTTGTGTAGATTGCCACCAGTGGAGAATGGCATTTATGCCTATCTCATGCTGGGATGTAGAAAATGGCACTAAGAACCACAAACTCACATATATATTGGATCCTGGTGCCATTCTAGAACACCCCTCCTAGAATATTAGGGTAAAACATTTCTACCAGTGGTCCCAATCTCTTATTGGACCCTAAAAAATGGCACCGAGAAGACTAAACTCACATGTCCATTCTTCTATGTTGCACTGGTGGAGAATGGTAGTGGTGCCATCCTCTAAAACACCAATGGAGAATGGTAGTTGTGCCAATCTCAAGCTAGAACTTGGAAAGTAGCACTATGAACTCTAAACTTGCATATAGATTCGCACCTATGCCATTCTCCTAGTGCCAATATGATTACTAGAATGCCACTACCCTATTGATCACATGAAGCTGCACATTGGTGCACTTGCAAGAAATGTGAAATTCATCTTTGATATTCCATTCTCTTAAATATATCTAATCAATACATAGTGCATAATATAGCAAAAAATGTGAAATTCAGCTTCTAAATACCATTCTCCCATTGCTATAGTGGCACAAAATGTATAGGGTAGAATATGGCAAGATACTCATCTTTTAGATTCGAGTCTCCAAGGATAGAGTAAATTCATCTTTGAGATGTATAGGGTAGATTATGAAAATTCAAATTTCCTCCCATGTAGTGATCATAGTCTCTCCTGTGTAGAGATCACATGGCTTTGTGTCAATCTCCATGTCACTTTGTGGGGAATGCCACCTATGGAGAATGGCAGTGTTGCCAATCTCATACCAAGACTTGAAAAATGGCCCTAGGAATCCTAAAATCACATGTGCATTGGCACTTATGCCATTATCCTACTGCTAATAAAATCAGTGGAATGCCAATCTACATGTTTAGTTTGTGTAGATTGCCATCAGTGGAGAATGGCATTTATGCCATCTCATGATGGGACCTAGAAAATGGCACTAAGATCCACAAACTCGCATGTGGATTGGAACCTGGTGCCATTCTCCTATGATCACTCGAATACCCCTCCTAGAATATTAGGGTAAACATTTCTACCATTGGAGAATGGTAGTGGTGCCAATCTCGTATTGGGCCCTAGAAAATGGCACTTAGAAGCCTAAACTCACATGTGCATTCTTCTATTTTCCACTGGTGGAGAATGGTAGTGGTTCCATCCTCTAAAACACCAATGGAGAATGGTAGTGGTGCTAATCTCAAGCTGGAACCTAGAAACTAGCATTGTGAACCCTAAACTTACATGTAGATTGGCACCTGTGCCATTCTCCTAGTGCCAATATGATCACTGGAATGCCAGTACCCTATTGATCACATGACACTGCACATTAGATACTTGCAAGAAATGTGAAATTCATCTTTGAAATGCCATTCTCTTAGTGATATCTGATCAATACATAGTGCATAATATAGCCAAAAATGTGAAATTCGGCTTTTCAATGCAATTCTCCCACTGCTATAGTGGCACAAAATGTTTAGGGTAGATTATGGCAGCATACTAATCTTTTAGATGCTAGTCTCCAAGTATATAGTAAATTCATCTTTGAAATGTATAGGGTAGATTAGGGAAATTTAACTTTCCTCCTATGTAGTGATCATAATCTCTCCTTTGTAGAGATCATCTAGCTTTGTGTCAATCTCCATGTCACTTTGTGGTGGAGAGTTCCACCAGTGGAGAATGATAGTGTTGCCAATCTCATACCAAGTCTTGAAAAATGGCACTAGTCATCCTAAACTAGCATGTGCATTGGACCGGTCTCTTATTGGGCCCTAGAAAATGGCACTGAGAAGCCTAAACTCACATGTGCATTCTTCTATTTTCCACTGGTGGAGAATGGCAATGGTGCCATCCTTCGAAACACCAATGGAGAATGCCAGTGGTGCCAGTCTCAAGTTGGAACCTAGAAAGTAGCACTATGAACCCTAAACTTAAATGTAGATTGGCACCTGTGCCATTCTCCTAGTACCAATTGATATTCATTGGAATGCCACTACCCTATTGATCACATGACACTGCACATTGGTGCACTTGCAAGAAATGTGAAATTCATCTTTCATATTCCATTCTCTTAAATATATATGATCAATACATAGTGCATAATATAGCAAAAAATGTGAAATTCATCTTCTAAATACCATTCTCCCACTCTTATAGTGGCACGAAATGTATAGGGTAGATTATGGGGCAAGATACTCATCTTTCAGATGCCAATCTCCAAGTATAGAGCAAATTCATCTTTGAAATGTATAGGGTAGATTAGGGAATTCCACCTTCCTCCTATGTAGTAATCATAGTCTCTCCTATGTAGAAATCATATGGCTTCAGGTCAATCTCCATGTCACTTTGTGGAGAATGGCAATGTTGCCAATCTCATACAAAGACTTGAAAACTAGCTGACACTAGGAATCCTAAAAGCACATGTGCATTGGCACTTGTGCCATTATCCTACTGCCAATAAAATCATATGGCTTTGTGTCAATCTCCATCTCACATGGTGATTGTGTAAGAAAATAGTACGCAGCGGAAGATAACAACAAAACGCAAGTGCACGATGGAAAGCTGGAGAGAATACAAAAAATTCTGATATACCAAACTGCTGATACTACTGATGGTTGGCTGTCCACCCGTGCGCTCTACAGACAGAGCTTCGATGGTGATCTAGACAGATGCTGGACGGAGGACTATGAGCGTGAAGAACTGGTGATATGATGATAGGGGGTGGCCACTTATATAGTGTAAGTGGTTGACGGTCGGCCTTGTAATAGGCAGTCGGCCTAATAGACAGTCGGCCTGGAAGACCAGCCGACCCTTCAGAAAACATGCCGGCAGGCAGATGAAGGATCGCGCATAGGTCATACCGTCAGGCCTGGGGCTGGGGGCTTTGCACCTAGACCCCCACCGGGTGCCTGCGCCCCCCGGACCCCCTGCTATCGGGGGGGCTATCGCCCCCCCGAACCCCCCGGACCCTGCCGCTGGGGGCTTTGCCCCCAGACCCCCACCGGACCCTGCTGCTGGGGGCTTTGCCCCCAGACCCCCACCGGGGGCCTGCGCCCCCCGGACCCCCTGCTATTGGGGGGGCTATCGCCCCCCCGAACCCCCCCTTTTTGCAGACGGGTATCTACTCTTGGCTCCTAAGCCATCTCATAACCATCTGGTCTACTCTAAGACCCCTTCCAGTGTCTAAACTGGGGATCCCTCCCAATATCTGATACCCATCATGGCTTCTCCTCATATGGGGGCCTTACAACATTGGGTACACAGAATATTGGTGGGTTACATGAGAGGTGGACATTTGAGCTAACTCTAACACCCCCCCTCCCGAAGATGAACTACGTGTTCGGCCCAATGCCGAGTCGATGTAGATGCCGCAACAATAAATCACTCGCAAGAGCCTTTGTGAAGATGTCTACGCAATTGTCCTCTGTGGGACAATACTCCAACTCTATGACTCCATCCTCGATGAGCTCTCGTACGTAGTGATACTGGATCTCTATGTGCTTTGTACGAGCATGGAACACAGGATTCTTTGCGATGGCCATGCAACTCTGATTGTCGCATTTTAGAACCGTCGCATCTTCGATTGGAACTCCTATGTCTTGCAGGATCCTCCTTAGCCAAACTGCTTCACAAGCAGCAATGCATGCTGCCTTGTACTCAGCTTCCGTCGAAGATAGTGCCACTGTTGGTTGCTCCTTGCTAATCCAAGAGAACACTCCTGAACCAAGTGAGAAACAATATCCAGAAACTGACTTTCTAGAATCACAATCTCCCGCCCAATTTGAGTCACAGTAACCTGCCACGGTCTTCCCTGCTCTGTAGGTAATGCCATACTCCAGTGTACCTTTCACGTACTTTAGCACACGCATCCCTGCTTTCCAATGGTTCTCTCGAGGTTGATTTGAGAACCTACTAAGTACACCAACTGCAAAGCTGATATCAGGTCTAGTGTTGCACAGAAAAATGAGACTCCCCACAAGTTTCCTATACTCCTTGATGTCGACAAGTGGTGATGCATCCTCCACTGAGAGCTTACCATTCACCTCCATGGGAGAGACCACGTCCTTACACTCGGTCATATCGAATGCCTTCAAGATCTCGCGAGCATATCTCTGCTGAGAGATGAAAATCCTGCCAGGTTTTTGCCAAACCTCAATGCCGAGGCAAAAGTGCATGAGCCCCAAATCTGTCATCTCAAACTCGGAACTCAACGACTCCCTCAACTGTTGCAGCATCTTCTCATGATCTCCTGTGATGATCAAGTCATCCACGTAAAGGACTATTACCACATACTTGCCATCCTGCTTACAAACATACAGGTTAGCATCAGAAGCACTTTTTGAGAAACCAATAGATATGAGAAAGCTATCAATCCGTTGGTACCATGCCCTTGGGGCCTGTTTCAGCCCGTACAATGCCTTCTTTAGTCTGCAAACCTTGTTCTCTGAATTGGGCACCTCAAATCCTGGTGGCTGGAACACATATACCTCCTCCTTGAGATGTCCATTCAAGAACGCAGATTTCACATCCATTTGAAACACCGGCCATTGCTTATGAGCAGCCAAGGCAAGTACCACCCAAATAGTTGTCATCCTTGCTGTAGGAGCAAAGGAATCCTCAAAATCAAAGCCTTCAACTTGAGAGTATCCTTGTGCAACAAGCCTAGCCTTGTACTTTTCCAAAGATCCATCAGATTTGTACTTGGCCTTCCATACCCATTTGGTACCAATGATCTTCCTTTTTACTGGACGATCAACCAAGTCCCAAGTCTGATTCTTCATGATGCTGTCATACTCCTCTTGCATGGCAGCTTTCCAATTTGGGATCGACCATTGCCTCATCCAAATTCGTAGGCTCTTGAACTTTCATAATCTCAGCCATCAAGGCCATATTGACTATGTGTTCAGAAGCCCTTTTCTGCTCCTCTATCCTCTTTGATCGTCGAAGTCCATCTGCAGATGACTCCGCCAAGTCTGGAACCGGATTCTTCTCATCAAAGAGCTGCCTTGCCCACTTTGGAAGTGGCTTACCTTGTGGAGCCAAGGCATGTTGTGGTGTTGGTGGAGTCTGTTCCTCGAAGTACTCCTCCTCATTCTGCAACTCTACTTTAGATACGGGCACAAGGTGAGTTACTTTTATGGCTGATGATAAAATGGAAGGGCATACCTCCTCCTCCACTGTATGTGGCTGTTCCCAAAACACCACATCACGACTGCTGACCATGATCTTCTTTGCCTCTGGATCATATAGCCGGTACGCCTTTGACTCCGGGCTATAGCCCATGAAGATACACTTTCTGCTCTTTGGATCTAATTTCTTTCTGGTGCTATCTGGAACATGAACAAAGCACTCACATCCAAATGTTCTGAAATGAGAAGCGGAAGGCTTTTTACCTGAGTAAGCCTCCAAAGGTGTTTTGCCCGTCAAGGCCTTTGTGAAGCTTCGATTGAGGATGTAGACTGCTGTATTGACTGCCTCAGCCCAAAAAGACTTAGGCAGTCCTTTACCTAGTGCCATGCATCGTGCCATCTCCATGACAGTACGATTGCGACGCTCTACAACACCATTTTGTTGCGGAGTATGTGCAATCGTGAGTTGGCGCTTAATGCCATTCTCGTGCAAGTATGTGTCGAACTCTTTTGACAGGAACTCTCCTCCTCGATCCGTGCGAAGCTTCTTTACCTTCAGCCCGCTTTCGTTTTCCACCATCTTTTGCCACTGTTTGAATTTTCCAAGAGCTTCAGCCTTATCTCGTAAAAAATACACCCACATGTATCTACTGTAGTCATCGACGATAAGCATATAGTAGTTACATCCCCCCAAAGCTTGAGTCGGAGCTTTCCCACTGAGATCAGCATGAACCAATTGTAGAGGAGCCTTTGCCCGATAACCGCTCTCATGTGGAAAGGCCTTCCTTTGTTGCTTGCCCATCATACAAGCTTCACAAGGTTCCTGCACCTTTGAGAGTGCAGGCAATTGTGCAACCATCCTTGTTTTCTGCATTTCCAAAAGAATAGGATAACTAAGATGACCAAATCTTTCATGCCATACCTTACTGATGCCCACTCCTGAAGAGACTGTTAGTGCCATCAGCTCGTAGAGATTTTTCTTCCTTACTGCCTTGCCGACCACCTTGCCCGCTGCATTAAGGATTTCTGCTCCGGTCCTCTTGAAACGTACCTCCAAGTTGCGATCAGTTATTGCAGCAACCGAAAGCAAATTCTTCTTTAGCTGAGGAACTAGTAATACATCAGAAAGCTCTTTAGTTTCACCCTCTTGAATGGAAAGAGAGATAGTACCTGTACCTTCCACAGGGCATTTTGCATTATTACCGACCGTCATGTTCATGGGCTCTTGTAGAGGCTTGAAAGAGCTATACCAGTCCTTCTTTCTGGTCATGTGACGGGACGCTCCACTATCAAGGAGCCACGAATCATTCGTTGTTGAAACTTCTGTTGAGGAGCATATTTCTTCAATTGCAACCCATAGCTCCAACTCAGTTTCAACTGTGTTGGCAGATTCCTTGCCTTTCGAAGAAGACTGTGTAGTGCCATTCTTTTCGTCCTGCTGCTTCTTTCTGCAATCCTTGATCATGTTACCGCTTTTGTTGCAGTAGTGGCACTTACCTGAAAACTTCTTCTTCTTACCATTCTTCTTCTCTCCACCCTTCCCTTTGGATGTGGTTGAGAATGCTGCATCACTTCTACCATCGCGGGTCTTCATTCGCATCTCCTCCTCTAGAAGCATCGCGCTGAACTCTTTAAAAGTGAGGGGTGGATTTCTTACCTGCGTGTTGAGTTTCGTGACCAACGCATCGTACTTTTGTGGAAGGATCCGAATGCACCTTCTGGCCAACTCTTCGCTGGTCTTTGTAATCCCAACCGTCGCCATCTGATCACATAGATTCTTGATCCGTGTGATGAATGTCTCAGCTGATTCTCCATCAGAGCACCTCTCTGCAGCAAGCATATTCTCCAGATTTTGAATTCTGGTCTGATTCCGCGTTTCATACTGACCTTTCAGTATGTTCCAAGCCTCACTTGCCTTGTCTGTATGCTGAATCAGAGTCAAAACAGAATCACTTGAACTGGTAACAAGAGCGCAGAGTGCATCTGCGTTCCTTCGTTTCCATGCCCGAAGAAGATCTGCATTCGGTGGGGTTATGACGTTGGGGTTGTTTGGATTCGGTGATCCAACCGGTTCTGGATCCAATCCCAGAACAGTATCCAGAAGCTCGTATGAATCCAAGATTGCGCTGATCTTGAATTTCCACAAAGTATAATTCGTCCCATCGAGCTTGCCTTCATCGAAGGCAGGTGGACGAATTCGCAACGGGGTTGGTGCAGCCATCAGTCCTAGTAGCCTTTGCTAACAAAGCTCGTTGAACTTGCAATAAAGTCGTTACTCAGATAGCCTGAGCTCTGATACCATGTAAGAAAATAGTACGCAGCGGAAGATAACAACAAAAACGCAAGTGCACGATGGAAAGCTGGAGAGAATACAAAAAATTCTGATATACCAAACTGCTGATACAACTGATGGTTGGCTGTCCACCCGTGTGCTCTACAGACAGAGCTTCGATGGTGATCTAGACAGATGCTGGACGGAGGACTATGAGCATGAAGAACTGGTGATATGATGATAGGGGGTGGCCACTTATATAGTGTAAGTGGTTGACGGTCGGCCTTGTAATAGGCAGTCGGCCTAATAGACAGTCGGCCTGGAAGACCAGCCGACCCTTCAGAAAACATGCCGGTGGGCAGATGAAGGATCGCGCATAGGTCATACCGTCAGGCCTGGGGCTGGGGGCTTTGCCCCCAGACCCCCACCGGGGGCCTGCGCCCCCCGGACCCCCTGCTATCGGGGGGGCTATCGCCCCCCCGAACCCCCCGGACCCTGCCGCTGGGGGCTTTGCCCCCAGACCCGGGGGCCTGCGCCCCCGGACCCCCTGCTATCGGGGGGGCTATCGCCCCCCCGAACCCCCCCTTTTTGCAGACGGGTATCTACTCTTGGCTCCTAAGCCGTCTCATAACCATCTGGTCTACTCTAAGACCCCTTCCAGTGTCTAAACTGGGGATCCCTCCCAATATCTGATACCCATCATGGCTTCTCCTCATATGGGGGCCTTACAACATTGGGTACACAGAATATTGGTGGGTTACATGAGAGGTGGACATTTGAGCTAACTCTAACAGATTGACACAATGTGAGTTAGAAGAGAATGCAACTAGTGCCAATCTCAATGTGATTTTGTCTTGAATGGAACTATCTACATGTGAGTTTGTGGAGAATGGGATCAGTGCCATTCTTCATAGCCCAAATCTCCCAAAGCCATGTGATAGCTACATAGGAGAGGCATTTGCATATGTGAGACTTTAGCAAATTTGAGATGCTACCATTCAACACAAACTCACATGGAGATGGTACCATTCAACAAAAACTCACATGGAGAATGGCAATAGTTCCATTCCTCAACAAAAATACCAGGTGGTGGTTCTGTAAGAAAACAATACAACGTCTATGCTCAACAGATAACAGGATCTCATATGCAAGAGAGAAAAGCAGATAGTATGGAGATTTTTTAGATGTGACTGTTTTGTGGATGTCCCTAATGCTAATAGGACCAAATGGGAACCAAAGAGCCAGAAATAAATTTTCTTGGGCTACAGTGAAGAGTGAAGGGTTACCATCTCTATAATCCTGTTACCAAGAAGGTAATAGTAAGTTGCGATGTGGTCTTCTCAAAATAGCCACATCAATTGGAGGAGGATGCTTCCTTTCCAGATAACCAGGACCAGGATATCCATCTAGTACAACCACGAACAACAGACCGAGATCCCCCAATGGTGCTTGGGAGGATTCAAGATAAAGAAGATGAAGAAGAGCCTGTAGAACCACAACAGCAATGGCCATTCCCAAAGTGGGTGAAGTAGCTTTTGGACAGCAGAGAACCTCCAGCCATTGAGGAGGAACCATCCGAACACCACCGGTCCAAGAGATTAGAGGAGCAAAGAAGGGCGTAAAAACACTTGGTCAACTATGCTTTGATGACAGAGGTGCTTAAGAACCCAAGTGTCTTGAAGAGGCACATGGTGATGATAGGTGGATGGAGGCTATGCAGTCAGAGTATGGCTCCATAATGAGGAACAACACTTGGGACCTTGTGGATCGACCACCAAAACACAAGGTAATTAGCACCAAGTGGTTGTACAAGACCAAGTACAAGTTCGACGGCATGTTGGATAAGTACAAGGCTCGGATCATGGCAAAAGGATTTGCACAGGTACATGGTTTTGATTATCAAGATACTTTTGCTCCCATAGCTTGACTAACCACAATTCACAATGTTTTGGCTTTAGCAGCCCAGGGAAGTTGGCCCGTGTTTCAGATGGATGCAATATTTGCCTTTCTGAATGGAGATCTCAAGGAGGAGGTATACATGGAACAACCACCAGGTTTTGTGATCCCCAGTTCAGAAGGTAAAGTCTGTAAACTAAAGAAGGCCCTTTATATAGGCTGAAACAGGCCCCACGAGCATGGTACTAGCAGATTGATGCCTACTTTCTGCAAAATGGGTTCAGAAGAAGCCCATCTGATGCAAATTTGTATATCTATAGAGAAGGAGGTAGGTGTATGATTGTGGTCCTTTACATGGACGATCTTGTCATAACAGGGAACCATGAAGAGAAGATCTCTCAGACAAAGAAGTTGCTAGGAAGAGAGTTTGAAATGACAGACCTCGGACTGATGCATTTCTGTTTGGGGATTGAAGTTTGGCAAGAGCCAAAATAGATCTTCATTTCATAGCTAAAGTATGCTGGAGAGATACTGAAACATTTGTCATGGCTGAGTGCAAGACAGTTGGCACCCCTATGGAGGTTGACGTGAAGCTCTCAAACGAGGATTCATCACCACTGGTGGATGAAGCGAAGTATAAAAGACTTGTGGGCAGCTTGATTTACTTATGCAACACATGGTCGGACATCAGCTTTGAGACTGGTGTACTAAGTAGGTTTTCCAATAAGCCCCAAGAGAACCATTGGAAGGCAAGGATGTGGGTGCTGAAATACATCAAAGACACACTTGATTATGGCATCACCTATACCAAGGGCAACATCTTGATCACATTCTATGACTCGGATTGGGCAGGACGTGGACAACAAGAGATCAGTGACAGGTTATTGTTTATCACTTGGATCTGGAGCTGTGTCATGGGTCAGCAAGAAGCAACCTACAGTTGCTCTTTCTTCTACCGAGGCTTAGTACAAGTCAACATGTTTTGCTTCTTGTGAGGCAGTATGGTTGAGGATTTTGGCGGATAGGGGTGCAGTGCAGAACAAGCCTATGTAGTTATCATGTGACAATCAAAGTTGCATGGCGATTGCAAAGAACCCTATGTTTCACGCTCACACAAAACACATTGAGATTCAATATCACTTTGTATGCGAGCTCATCATGGATGGAGAGGTCAACTTGGTGTACTGTTCGACTACAGAGAATGCTGTGGACATCTTCATGAAGGCTCTTGGAAGAGACTTGTTGGAGAGGCATCTTCATCGACTTGGCATTGGCCTGAAAAAGTAAGTTCACTTGCGGGTGGACATTGAGGGGGGGTGGTAGATATCAATGCTCCACTTTCGTGTAACTACATGGGAACCAACTAACTCTACTTGTAAACCCCCCATATGAGGAGAAGGCATATGAGTAGCTCGGTTATCCGATAGGTCCTTCTTTGGACACCAAATGGGGGCCATGTGTGGCCTGATGGCTGGACGGAGTTGGCACATTGCCAACTAGGCTACATGCAAGTGCAGGAAGGCATCCCATGATTGTTTGCACTGAGGCTAGATGGATCATTTCCTAGGGCAGCTGACACTTGGGTTGCGGGGCCCGTTTGGAGCCCCAAATGATCCCAAATGGCTGTGGGCCGAATAGTTCTATTTTGCTCTATTTTGCGCACCTGTTCTATCATGTGGTCAGTGGCCTAGACCCCCACTCGGTTGTTTTGGGTGGACTGGGTCGGTCACCCAATTGACTCTAACCGACTACGAGGGTGGTGGCTATATAAGAGCAAGCCCGTGAAGCCCATCATCATCATTGGCTACAACAACCTTGATTCCTTAGCATCCAGCCTCTATCCTCTAGTGTTTCTAGCATGCCATTGAAGCTTCTCACATAGGAGCGCATGACTGGGAGTTAGCACCATCTATTGTATCAGTTTTATAGTAATCAAGCTGAAGGTTTCTTACTAGAAAAGGCCTACAGTGGAGTCATCCCATTCACAGCCATCGTGTAGCTACAATTCAGAATGTAAACGGCCGTGTTACGTGCTTTACCCAAGAAATTCTATGGCATATCTTTACCTTTCATCATACTCCTGCCCATTTCGCAAATGATGTGTATCTTGCACTCTGCTACTCCATTTTCCTATGGTGTATGTGGCGGGGGTTTCTGCCTCTTGATCCCATGACTTTTGCAATAATCTTCGAATTCACTTGATGTGAACTCACCACCTCTGTCTGATCTCAACTTCTTCCCCTTCCTCCCCGTTTCTTTCTTGACCATTACATGCCATTCTTTGAACTTACTAAAAGCCTCATCTTTAGTCTTCAAGAAGTATATCCATATCCTTCTACTATAGTCATCGATCAGCGTCATGAAGTAGTAGGAACCACCCAAAGCTTCCTTCTCCATCTTTTCGCAGAGGTCCGTGTGAACGAGCTCTAGAGGAGAATTTGCCCTGCTGGCCTCTTTAGAAAAGGGCTGCCGATGCTGCTTGCCCATCATGCAAGCTTCACATACATCGGGCAGATCTGTAATTTCTAGTAGGTGTGCAATCATTCCACTTTTATGCATTTCCTTTAAAGAACTAAGGTTTAGATGACCAAACCTCTCATGCCACATCCTAGTGTTGCTCACATCGGCACGAGCATTGAAAGCTGAGAGTTCATAAATGTTATTACGCCATGTACCTTTACCAACGACCTTCCCTTGAAGATCCAAAATCTGTGCGCCATTCTTATCGAAGTGAACTTTGAGGTCCCGATCCGTGATCGCAGAAATGGACAAGAAGTTCCTCTTGATATCTGGCACATAAAGAACATCGGACAATTGTTTTACAACTCCATCTGACTTGAGAGCAATTGTACCTTTTCCTTTTGCTAGACATTTTGTGTCATTGCCGACTACGACCATGATGTCATTCCCTACCGGATGTAGAGAGGTATACCAATCCTTCTAATTGGTCATGTGGCGCAATGCACCACTGTCAATAATTCATGGTTCTTCTATAGGTACATGAACTGCCTCCATGCAAATCACCTCAATTGCTACGAACAACTCTATTGGTACTGCGTAGGTGCTGTTGCTGGACTCTTTCTTTACTCCATTCTTCTCATCTGCAATCTTCTTTCGACACTCATTCTGCTTGTGCCCTGCCTTGTTGCAATAGAGCACTTGATCTTCTTCTTTCTCTTTTTATCATCAGAAGAAGATGGGCTACCAGAGTCCTTACCCTTACCTGTCTTTGATCCAGCCAAGAAAGCCGAATCTTCTCTAGTCCTCATCTTTTGATGTATCTCCTCCTCCATAAGCATTGCACTGAGATCCTCAAAGTTGAGGGGCGGATTTCTGTTTTGCGTATTCAGTGTTGTAACAAGACTATCGTACTTTGGTGGGAGAATTTGTATGCACCTTCCTACTAGATTCTCACTGGTGATGGTGATGCCAATCGCAGTCATTTAATCGCGTATATTCTTCACCCTGGTGATGAACTTCTCTACCAGTTCAGACTCAAACAGTTTCTTATTCGTGAGTTGAGTCTCCAAATTCTGAATCTACATCTGATTCGTGGTCTTGTATTGATTTTTCAAGACCGTCCATGCCTCCTCCACTATGGTGACATGTTGAATTAATTCCATGACAAAGTCACTTACACTGCAGATAATAGAACACATCACACCTGCATTTCTTCTTGTCCATGCAAGAATCTCATCTGCAATTGGTACTATCTGTTGTGCTGCATTGGCCAGATTTGGTCTCAGAACCGGCTTCATGTCCACCCCAGTAGCAGTATCCCAAAGCTCATATGCGCTTAGGATGGTCTTCATCTTGAACTTCCAAAGTGGATAGTTAGTGTCATCCAACTTTCCGCTTTCGCCGAACGGTGGGATTCGCAGTCTTGCGGGTTGGGCCATCTCTCACAATCTACTCACAAACAGAAACACACTACCAAATCTTCTTGCTAGAGCCCAAGCTCTGATACCATGTAAGAAAACAATACAACGTCTGTGCTCAACAGATAATAGGATCTCGTATGCAAGAGAGAAAAGCAGATCGTATGGAGAATCAAATTTTTGATTACTGTAAAACTGATACAATAGATGGCGCTGCCTCCCAGTCGTGCGCTCCTGTGTGAGAAGCTTCGATGGCATGTTGGAAACAGTAGAAGATGGAGGTTGGATGCTAAGGAATCAAGGTTGCTATAGCCAATGATGATGATGGGCTTCACGGGCCTGCTCTTATATAGCTACCACTCGTAGTCGGTTAGACTCAATTGGGTGACCGACCTAGTCCGCCCAAAATGGCTGACTGGGGGCCCAAATAGGCTACCGACCACACAATAAAGCCAGTGTGCAAAATAGAGCAAAATAGAACTTTCGGCCCACAGCCATCCTGGATCATTTGGGGCTCCAAACGGGCCCCGCAACCCAAGGGTGGGCTACCTCGGGAAATGCTCTGTCTACCCTCAGTGCAGTCAATCATGGGATGCCTTCCCGCACTTGCATGTAGCCTAGTTGGCAATGTGCCAACTCCGTCGAGCCATCAGGACACTTATGGCCCCCATCTGGTGTCCAAAGTAGGACCTATCGGATAACCGAGCTACTCAAATGCCTTCTTCTCATATGGGGGGTTTACAAGTAGAGTTAGTTGGTTCCCATGTAGTTACACGAAAGTGGAGCATTGATATCTAACACCCCCCCTCAATGTCCACCTACAAGTGAACTTACTTTTTCAGGCCAATGCCAAGTCGATGAAGATGCCTCTCTAGCAAGTCTCTTCCAAGAGCCTTCATGAAGATGTCCACAGCATTCTCTCACTACAAGGCATAGGCCATTTTCCGATCGAAATACCGACGCTTTTTACATTAAAAATTTTTTTTTCCAAGCGCAAACGTCGCTATAAGTGTCGCTAAAAGTGTCGAAAAAGGAGCGTCGCTATAAAGTGTCGCTATATAGCGACACTGGCAAACATCGCTATATAGCGACGATGCAAACACCGCTATATAGTGACACTGTTAATCGTCGCTATATAGCGACATTGGTAAACGTCGCTATATAGCGACGATTAACAGAAGTAAAAAAAAAGGGTTAGTGGGGCTAAACAGGGCTTCCTTTTGGCCCTGTTTAGCCCCACTAATCCTTTTTTTTTTTTTTTGTAATTACAAAAGAAAGTTTTTTGTAAAAAAATTTCCCTTGGGTGATACAAAATTGTTCTTGTGAAATGATGAGTAACAAATGCATATACATGTTGGACATATACAACAGTGTTTGTAACAAAATTACCCTGTCGAAAGGGTGATACAAAATTGCTCAAACGAGCGGATATACAAAATGCTACTACCACTACTCATTCGAATCCGAATCATCTTCGTCTTGTTGGCTTGTTCCTTGGTCCTCGACACCTGCATCTTCTCCCTCATCCTCACCACCTGCGTCCAATCCTTGGCCCTGTTGATTGCTCGCCTCCAATGATGAGATGCTTAAGCTTTGACCCTAAGAGTGAACCATATAAATTGAAAATTAGATTGAAACTTAAATTAAAAAGTGATATTACAAGTAGGAGTAAACTTATACCGTGCGAGCAACCACCTCAGCCCAATCGATCGTCGCTCCCATTGCCTCTTGCTCAATGAACCACGGCTTTGTTCCTATCCGAAATGCGCGTCGCATCTCTGCATCTATAGGAAGACGATCCATCGCAGCTTGTTGTGGATCCAATTTATGAGAGTTAGAGTTAGCTAAAGTGCATGTAATATGTAAGTAAAACAAATAGAACAATACATTAAATGAGAAGAAGTAGACTTACCACGGTTGCCTCGAACGCATACCGTCCGCCTGCACCAAAGTGCGAAGTACCTACAACGTCCAGCCGTCTCTTCGCAGCCCTCCTCTGACCCTCGAACATTTCGGGATGGTCCCTATGTTGCTTCTTGAAGTACTTCCAATCAGCTTTGTCTACCCAGCTGGGTTTAGCCAACCCCTTTGTAATGGAAGTACGCAAGGTTGATCTACGATGCTTCAGGACCAAACCCACGCGCTCTCGCATATAATCGTCATTAAACTCCACAT